>NW_024715982.1:355000-357500 GCF_018991925.1 Homarus americanus | reverse complement strand
GTAGAGGAATAAAAGGTCGTGATTGGAGGAAAGTCAGTCATAATAAAATGCTCTTAAGATTGGAAAGTTGTGATTGGTTAAACGGAATAGTGGTAGATCTCGATTGGCTGACAAATGGAATGTCTGGGTCCTAATTTGTTGAGCAGAGATATACCAAGATCCTGATTAGTTCAACATAGCAGTGTCTGGGTTCCTGATTGGTTGAATAAAGAAGTACCTGGTGTCCTGAGTGGTTGAAAAGAAGAGTACCCTGGTCGTGATTGGCTACACAGTTGCTAGGAGGGAAGAGGAATGCAGTTCTAACGATAAAATCAATGGCTTAAACAGCGTCAACCACATGCATTATTCCCGTCGCTGCTGTGGGGCCACTTCACCTTCACCGCCACCTTTAGTCCCCCACCGTCACCTTCAGCCCCACCTTCAACCCGCCACCGTCACCTTCAGCCCCACTTTCAGCCCCCTGCACCTTTCAGCCCCCACCGCCACCTTTGGCCCCCCACCGTCACCTTCATTCACTTTCAGCCCCCTAGCCCCACCTTCAGCCCCCCACCGACACTATTAGGATGTATCTGCCATTGTCAAAAAGTATCGCTAACAGTTCATGGTTATTGTTAGCTTGAGGAGAGAATAGTGTTGTCGACTAGTGTGTCTGTACGAGTATTATGAGAGACATTATAAAACATCTATGCCAACTCAGTCTTCACACTCACCTCCTCACCAGTGTAATCAGTGTTACCATCAGAGGACATAAGTTATTCATAGCTCTGATAACACACAAGGTTGAGGTGCAGCGGTGAATCGTGTTGGCTATAGTGTTTCTTATCAAGTGCTGGACCGTTTTCTTCTTTCTTCTTCGGTGTCAAATTTAGTGTTGGTGTCCATTGAGAGTGAAACAGAGACAGACAGACAGACAGACAGACAGACAGACAGGACACCTACGCCTCTTCTCCTCACACAACCGGGGTCTGGACAGCCCCCCCCCGGACAAAAGCTTCCTGGACAAAACCCCCATCATTTAAAAGTGTAAAATAGGTTCGGTTATGTTAGGTTAGGTATTGCAGCTCCCAGAAATATGATGTATCGATTGTAATGAATATTTTAGTCTTCCCGGCCACCCTCTTCCTGTGAACTGTCCCACCACTTATTCTCAGTGTCCACCACCACTAACACCACCACCACCACTACCACCACTTCCACCACTAACACCACCACCACCACCACTACTACCACCACCACTACCACCGCCACCACCACTACCACCATACCACCACTAACACCACCACACCCAGTATATGAAGTGAATAGTATATGCTCTACGCTTTTTTATAAGTACAAGAACATTTTATAAGTAGGTGGAAGGGTACATACATACTTACGGCCTTTTTTATAAGTAAGTGTATGAATGAATTGTCCATGTATCAAGTGAGAAGTGTCTATACTTAAGTCTTACGCCTTTTTATAAGTAGAAGAACAGTTATAAGTAGATGTATTCATGGATTATCGATTTGGTAAGTAAATAAAGTGTACTTATCGACGCGTTTTCTTATAAGTAGTTTCTTCAGTAACGAATTTTACTCCCGCTGTTATATTATACAGTGAACAAAATATACTGACTCTTGTTGATAAGCAAAAAGGCCTTCCTTATTCTCGACCTGTCTACCCAGTGCCCACCCAGTGCCAGCCCAGTGCCCATCCAGTGCCTATCTTGTGCCTACCCAGTGCCTACCCAGTGCTCACTCGTTGATACGTTTACTAAGGTGTGACTAGGGGGAGGAGAGGAAAGGAGGGGAGGGGTTAGGTAGAGGCTAAGGGGTCATTATTTTGGACATTGATAAAAGGTAAATAGTGATTATTGCATTTCACTTGACACACACACACACACACACACACACACACACACACACACACACACACGGGTTCTAAAAAATCAGTTTCTTGTCACCTTGGGACTCGAAACTAACCCTCAGGAATAAGAAACAGCTTAGAGGTGAATGTCCGAAGAAATGTGGAATTGTATCATAATGTTGAATAATATACCGTGTCAGTGATGTGTGTGTGTGTGTGTGTGTGTGTGTGTGTGTGTGTGTGTGTGTGTGTGTGTGTGTGTGTGTGTGTTTGTGTGTGTGTCCAAGGCCCGGTAACACGCTATGTCTACATCAGATATTATTGTTTATACTGGTGATGTGTTTTGGGAGTGTTGGAAATACGAGGATCTGTTTTGTTTACTTGTTTGTTTGTTTATTTGTTTGTTTGTTTGTTTACTTGTTTGTTTGTTTACTTGTTTGTTTGTTTGTTTGCTTGTTTGATTGATTGTCTACTTGTTTGTTTGTTTCTTTCTTTGTTTACTTGTTTGTTTGTTTGTTTGTTTACGCCTCCACTGGAGTTCATTGAAGAGGTAGAATTTTTGGAGCGTCTTGACACCTGCCTCTAAATTCTGGTGTTGGAGGAAGGTAAGAGAGATGGAGGACACTGTTGGAGGTGTGTTGGAGATTCAGTACTC
>NW_024715982.1:312500-352500 GCF_018991925.1 Homarus americanus | reverse complement strand
TACCAGATGGTTCCTAATTAACCACAGGTGAATCCAATCAACACCAAATCGTCTTAAAGTTTCAACAAGACACTCAGGACGAAACAGAATTACAACACAGGTGAAGACAGGTGAAGTCTCCACACATCCATGATTGTCACTCTGTACATAAGAAGAAGACTTTAACATGACTGCAAAATATATAACAGAAACCCACTTCAATTATTTAAGTATTTATCCAGTTTGCCTCACGTCCCGTACTCGTATTGTGAGAAGGGAGTGGGAGAAAAGGCCGAGATTTGGTTGACACACCGATGATGAAAGCATTATTGGACCAAGATGATTATCGACTGAGAAACACAATAATGACCTAACTTTATGGGGGGTAATAGCAGGGTTTTGAGGGTCGTTAAAGCCATGTAGTTATGTCATCAATAATTGTATATGTTTTTTTTTTTTTGTCTCGTCGTCAGGAGGAGGTTTTGAGGACGCAATTTCTACCGTGACCACCACAACCACCACTGTGTCTCTTACAGGTCACGTGACACACACAGCTCAATAGGCCGTGACAACATCTTAACCTCAGTCCAACCAACGTAATTGACCTCACAATCATAATTATCATACATAGAAATTATTTAACGTTAAAAATTATGATACTTAAGGTAAATTTAACGTTGAAAATCTACTATAAAAAAAAATAACTTGAATGAACCTTTGTTGACATTTTGTTTTGGGTGTTGACGTATAGGTTGGCAGGCGTGGCGTGGCGTGGCGTGGCGTGGCGTGGCGTGGCGTGGCGTGGAGTGGCGTGTGTCAGAGCCGTAGAGTTTCGGACAATATCCACACACTATAAACCTCCTTTTTCCTTATCCGTCACAACTCTCGCTGGTGTAATATTACGCTGAGTCCCCCCCCTATTTCTACTTAGAATACATATTATATCGTTATAGAGATTGGAATTCCATCAATGATTTATTTCAATGTAGTTTAAAAATAATAGATTTTTTTTTCGTCATCATCATCATCATCATCATCATCATCATCATCATCATCATCATCATCATAGTATTTATTGTTTGTGGTGAATAATGTATACTCGAGTCTACGGCGCACTTATTCATGTTTAAGCTAATGTATACGTATCATATATGCTCCATGCTCAGTATACATAGATACAATGAACCTTATAATGCATAGTGAGTATACATAATGATATAATAATCCAACCCTAAAAACAGACTTACAGACGCATAAACAAACACAAAACAAACACACACACACACACACACACACACACACACACACACACACACACATTTTGAATAGCTGCAGTTTTGATAAGGTCAGAGGTATAACAATAATGATAGCATGAATTAAGGTCACTCCAGCTAGTAGGTGTCACTCTCCTCGGGGTGCAGAGGTCAAAGGTCACGAATAATTGCCCAAATTAAGTAATAACACTAAAAATAACACATTGATACTGGATATACGAGTTGTGTAAGTGTGTGTGTGTGTGTGTGTGTGTGTGTGTGTGTGTGTGTGTGTAGGTCCTGTCTTACTGCCCACACGCAAACTTCTAATAACTTACGTGTTTTTTTTCACGGGAAGGACTTGAGTTAAAGGCGGTCAACTATCCACTCAAAGCTTGACACACACTTAGGGATCAATCTGCTGTGTCAGGTGTCACTTAACATTTGTCCATTCATCGTGTCAGTTAGCCCATAGTGTCCGGTGTCACTTTAAGCACCGTTTACTAAGCCACTGTTTCTATACTGGAGAAAGATTTTTTTTTAACCTAAGAAATATATCCTATCTGCCTCCTCTTCTTCTTCTTCTTCTTCCTCCTCCTCCTCCTCCTCCTCTTCTTCCCCCTCCTCTTCTTCTTCCCCCTTCTTTCTCCTCCCCATTCCCCTTTTCTTACCTTCTCCTCTTCTTCCTCCTCCTCCTCCCTCCTCCTCACCCCTTCCTCCTCTTCCTCCTCACCCCCTCCCCTCCTCCCTCCTCCTCCCTCCTCCTCCTCCTCCTCCTCCTCTTCCTCCTCACCCCTCCTTACCTCCTCCTCTTCCTCCTCACCCCCCTCCTTACCTCCTCCTCCCTCCTCCTCCTCCAGGGTCAGTGGCCGAAGCTATTCATGCTACATTTACCTAGTTTAATAAGTCGTAATTCTGAACTATAATGAAGATTGAATACATTGTAGCCCAATAACATAATTTAATAGATAATTTACTTACTACAAGGCCGTATCCAGGGGGATATTGGTTGTCTGTAACCCCCTCTAGCATTTTGTCCAATACTGTATCCCACACTAGAATTTTGTCCAATACTGTATCCCAGAATTTTGTCCAATACTGCCACACTAGAATTTTGTCCAATACTGTAACCTCTCTCAAGCATTTTGTCCAATACTGTATCCCACACTCAGAATTTTGTCCAATACTGTATCCCACACTCAGAATTTTGTCCAATACTGTAACCTCTCTCTAGCATTTTTGTCCAATACTGTATCCCACACTAGAATTTTGTCCAATACTGTAACCCCCTCTAGCATTTTGTCCAATACTGTATCCCACACTAGAATTTTGTCCAATACTGTAACAAGGACAAAAACAAAACAAATACATACCTAACCTAACCTAACCTAACCTAACCTAACCTAACCTAACCTAACCTAACCTCCACTACGCCAGGGATCTTTTATGCTGGGTGGTGAGTTTACAGTATCTTCTCGCCTCATACGTGGTCGAGGCTGCGTGTAGGATATTCATATAAATCATTACGTTAGGTTATACGCAACGTCACCTCACCTTCCCGTACCCTTGTGGTCATCGTGCTTAGGTTAGGTTAGGTTAGTTATCGGAAGTGTATTGTGTAGTGTAAGTTATTAAGGAGGATATAGTTAGTGTAGTGTAGTGTATAGCAGGAATGGGTACAGCCTCTCTCTCTTACTGTAATGTTTAACCTCTATCATCTCCATAATGGTGTATTGTATCGCTGTAAGTCGCTGTAATTCGCTGTAAGTCGCTGTAATTCGCTGTAATTCTCCCTATGATGACGTGTTATTCTTGTGGCTATACTGTAAATATTAGTGTTTGAATATTTATACTCTTGTGCTACTCCCTCTCTGGTGATGAAGGTATTGTGATATTGAAGGTCATGTGAGGTGAAATGTTAGTGATTCTTGGGGGTAGAAAGACGAGAGGTCATGGTCACTCAGCCACCTAACTCGTACGGGTCGATGTTTACATGTGTAGTTCCTGAGTCGACCGCCAGGTGCAGAAAACATCCCGGTGTCAGGGCAGATGACGGTATATCTTTGTTCTGACACACAAGATGGAGGGAAAATAAGGGTTCTGGTTGACCTTTGACCTATGACCTATGACGGTTTGACCACCTTGATGAACTAACCTGGGTATGTCACACAATATTAACCCCGGGAAGGTCAGCATTAATCCCAGGAAGCTTAGCGATAAATTATAATCGAGAGTCCATCTTATGACAGGTCCATTAGATCAAAACATTCTTAAGTCATTAGTTACGATAAATCCAGCTTAAGAATTTACGACACTCTGGACCCAAAGCTTTTAGTAATAATCTTTTACCAACAAGTTACACTCCAGGGAAAGCGATAACACACACACACACACACACACACACACACACACACACACACACACACACACACACACACAATGATGGATAGAGTCAGTTTTTTTCAGGAAATCTCACTTAGCCCTTTGAGTACACTGATGCACACTATAAAGAAGACAAATAGCGAACAAGGAACGAGCTCGCTACTGGGAGGTAATCATTCTTTCCTGGAATAGCGAAAACCACCAAACCTTCTTTCTCTCTCTCTGTATGTTAATTTATCAGTAGTTCTCTGTAATCATAAAAGGTTAGGTTAGGTTTGGTTTGGTTTGATTTGGTTAGGTGAGGTTTAATGTACGTCACTTAACATCTTACACTTGACACCTAACCAAACCTCACCTAATCTAACCTAACCAAACCTCACCTAATCTAACCCCCCCCCCTCCCCAATAGTATTAGGGTGGTTAATCTTTAGTTGAAATAATCTGGGGTGGTGATTCTTCAGGTGATCTCTTTATAATACTCAGAAGGCTAATAATATAATCCTCGATGAGTAATTAGTAATCCATAAGGAATAATTTCTAATAATCAAGTGAGAATTATATCGGCTTAATAATAAGTAATTAAATATAATGCTCTGAAGGTCATAATTCTTTGTGGGTAATTAATTATACTGAAGAGGTAATTTATAAGACTCAATAATTAATTTTACGTAATATGTTGGTAAATTATACTCATCATACTCAAGGCCTTAATTAATAATTCTTAAGGTGGGGGATTCATCGTACTTGAAGGATTATATTATTCTATGAGAGGTCTATTTATCGTACTCAAAGCGTTCATCGGTACTCAAGTGGTCATTGTACTCAAGGGGTCATTGTACTCAAGGGGTTCATCGTACTCAAAGGATGTATTTGTGCTTATATACATGTATGTGTGTGTATTATATGTGCTAATTCTCTTTCTTACGTTATATTTTGTGTTTCAGGTTAAGTCAAACATTAAAGGTGTTTCTATAAGTCTTGAGTTACTAATAATCCTCGTGTTAGGAATATTTATGACTCATCCCTCTGCATGATAGGGAGGGCGTGAGCGATGCACCTTATGTAATTTTACTGTCTGGAAGAGATTACACCCTGGAGGAACATGATAAGTTGATAACCCACTAAAGGGCCTTATAATCATAATCGGGAAGCAGGCGAGCGTGTTAGTCTGGATTAGCCATTGATGTTATCCCCGCTAGTCGACCATTACTGTGACGTGTGGTTGATGTGGACCTTCCCGTGCACCCCCCCAGACGCCTTTGTTGTCCCCCATCAGGTCTCTCCACTCTGACCTAATTGGTAGATCACATCAGCTCCTTTATGGTGATTGGATGAAAGCACAACCTGGCTCTAAGAGGACTTTCGGCTCTGGTGACCCTATAGCAATTGACAGTCAAGTACATCAACAGAAACTAGTACTCACATCTTGGCGTACATAGGTCAGGTCAGGTCAGGTCAGGTCAGGTATGAATATTTGTTTCATACTTGGAGTGTGTTGTGGCGCCTCCTTGGGTTACTGTCGGGTAAAATCTACATACTGTTGTAGTGTTGGTGAAGAGAACTGCACTACGTCTGACCTAATACCATCGATCCCGTCCTAATGTGTTGTGTTAAATTAGGGTCATTTAGGGCCAATTAGGGACAATTTGGTTTGTATCTCCGACGACCCGCAACGTGTCAACAGTGGGGCATGAGTGTCAACAAACAGCGTCTGACGTGTTCCCTCATTATCTTAAAAACCTTCGCCACTTGGTGATTTTTTTCTCTGACAATTAAATATTTTTTTATGGATGAGATACCAGTTTTAAGTAAGGGTGTTGTATATGGAAGGCTTTATACCTAACCTAACTATTCAGTTCTATACTTTAAGGTTTCAGGCCGTAAACTCTTCATCAGATTTGTTGAGTAAAAAATTTTATACACAGCATCAATTTAATTTACTTATTAACACCGTGAGTAATGGCCGTGTGTGTGTGTGTGTGTGTGTGTGTGTGTGTGTGTGTGTGTGTGCGTGTGTGTGTGTACCTGGGTGAGCTGGGTGGGTCGCCTGATGTGTTTGATCACGTCTTGGCGATACAGACATAGATTTATTTCACCTGACCTAAATCACCTGACTTGAGGGTAGGTTAGGGGGTAGGTGATTGGGGGTGGGAGGAGGTTAGGTTACGATCTTGTTATGTGGTTCTATCCTTTAATATCTATCCTTTATTTGGGGAGTATGTATGTAGTCCTAGTCCCAGTTGCCTATCCTTAAGGTCTGTTGCCTATCTCCTAGCCATTATCAATATCACTTTGCTTTATCTAGTCCTATCAACTAGCCCCAGGTGTAGTGTGGTGTGGGAGGTCAGTGTTCACCATACCACACCACCACACACTTCTACTACATCACACCACTACCACCACACAACACCACCACCATGCAGACACCACTACTACAAACCGCTACACCACACCATACCACCACTACCACACACCACACACTACACCACACTACCTTCCTAAACTTCCCCCACTACGCAATCGATGGTTGATAATGGTAGACTCACTCTGACCACACACACACACACACACACAGGTATGAGGTCAATTTCCACATACATCCCACAATGTCGGTCGTGTTGTCAAATCTTCAATCATTACCTCCTACCTTAACTACGTCTTAGTTATGTGACAATATAACACAGGTGTATTGACAGACACCAAGGACGTGTTACCTGTGTTACCTGTGTTACCTGTGTGTCCAGCGTCAACCTTCGTACCAATAACAATGTTGACCTCATTCCTGGGACGGTCGTTGGTTCTGATACATAATTGAACGTGAGTGTCGATAGTTATTTGGGCCAGCCAAGTAGGTGAAGGTATGGAGGGTAGGTACCACTTCCCAGGACGAACTACACACACACACACACACACACACACACACACACACACACACACACACACACACACACACACACACACCCACACACACACACAGAATCGTGGGGAGAAGGAATATTCACCCTTGAAAAACAACCAATCACGCGTGGGGGAAAAAGAAGAATTTTTTTTCTTCATAGGACGAACTATAGTACGTATTATGACATAAGAATATCCTTCCATAACACTAATCCTGGAAAAAAACGAGATTTATTTATTTTTTCTCCCAGGATGAGTTTCTTACGTTAGGTTAAGTTAAGTTAAGTTAAATTAGGGTATTTAATAAACTAGAGTGTCTATTCTTCAGATGATCCTCTACAAGTGTGAATAGACTTTACTAAATGATGATACAAAAATTACCATCATTAAACTGCGATTTATTCCCTTCCTGACAGATGATAAGCTTTTGAATAAACATAAATGACGATAACAAAAGCTTAATAAATTTATATGTAAAAGATAATCCAAGATAAGGAGGATTACGTCACACAAAGATAATGATAACATGAAACTAATGACCTAAGACTCGATAACAGCTGATTTGACTAAGACCGTTTATTGTTTACATTGTTCCTGAAGTATTGGTGTCGTGTTTCTTTATTTATTTATCTATTAGGCCTCTTTAAGTATTATTGCAATGTCACGTACCTCAAGAATACCTTATTAGTGATGTTATTGGTCTTTGATATTTTTAAAGAACAATATTATTTTTTTTTTATTATTGTTGTTGTTGTTAATATCAGTAGGTATTTAGAATAATATCATCACTTTATGGACTGTAGAATTATAGGAATATGTATGTATGTATGTATGTATGTATGTATGTATGTATATATGTATGTATGTATGTATGTATGTATGTAATTTCGTCACGCAAGAGAACATTGAACACATACCTAGTGAGTCCATATCTACCCTGAGTAATACAACCCCCCCCCCTTTGTGTGTTACTGAAATGAAATATATTCTCTATCATATCGAGGTGGTGAAATATATCCTCCGTTATGTCAGGGTCGTGAAAAATATCTAGACTTACATTAGTTTTCATATATATCATATTTTATGTAGGAGTAATATATAAGTATATTTCTTTAAGTTAATATCGTGAAATATACTGTATATCCCCTTGTAACTTATGTGTTAATAAATGAGATATAGTTCGTTATTCTCTGTAGGGTATATATCAGTAAGTATATATATCCTAATTCGTTATGTTAGGTATGAAATATATTGTTAATTTAAGTAGTTTTTTTTTTTTAACCATCATGACGAAAAATATCCCTCGTATTCATAAATCAGGGCTTGAAATATACTCTTTGCCTTAAATGTATAAATGAGAGATGAAATATACTTCTCTCCAGCACGTTAAAATATACACTTATGTTTACCCCTTCGTCGCCAACACCAAACCACGGGTGATTTCCTGGAAGTCTTCAACACATAACCAATACCGTAATTATTATCGTATTTTCACATCACTGAGTTTATTGTCTCTCTTCTATCTTTCCTTTTCTCTCGTAATATAATCTCAGTTGTCACTTCTTTTCGGTTAATTCGTCTTTATTGGTGTTGTTATGCATTTATTTGGGTTTGTTTATATACGGTATCTGAGAGGAGGCATGGTGGCGTTTATTTTAGTAAGGTTGGTAATTAAGATACTGCAGATGCGTAAATTCATATCTATTACGCAAGGTATACATGTAAAGGTTGTTAGTGTTGGCGTAAACATGTGTTAAGTCCTGCACTCACTCAGTCATTCACAACAACAAGCGGTTACAACACTGGTACAGCACACACGGTCCCGCAATGACTTCACTCGACGGTGTTCAAGTGAAATATCCAGCCACTCACGTTTCCAAGGCACCCAAATTGAGCCAACAGAGTCGCACGCTCGCCTCCACATGGTAACTCTGGTTTTCTTCAGTCCGCCATAGAAAACGAAGTCGTCCCTTAAGACACAACCAAAGAAAATGTACCAATATAACTTCCCTTGACACCAGAGAAAATGGTCATTGAATTTTGTGATTGAAAAAAAAAAAGATAGTGATTTTTGTTATTCCCAATTGAGGATTATTGGTGTTTCGTTATTGATGTGTGTTTGTAGTGCTGTTAGGGACATAATAAACTAGAGACGAATATATTAAGTGAAAGAAATGATATATAGTAGTCAAGGAGTGAAGCATCTTCTTGCGTGATGCAGCCCAGATTACAGTGACGCAAAGAACTTAGTAATTACAAGAAAATTACCGTAAAATTGATGGTTAATTCCCCTAATTCACAGAGATTACTGTCCTTCACTCGCCTCCCCGACCACCTAGCAGCATTATTCTTTCCCTCTCTATCTCCTGTCTCCATCTCTCTATCTCCTGTCTCCCTCTCTCTACCTCCTGTCGCCCTCTCTCTATCTCCTGTCTCCCTCTCTTTATCTCCTGTCTCCCTCTCTCTATCTCCTGTCTCCCTCTCTCTACCTCCTGTCTCCCTCTATCTATCTCCTGTCTCCTTCTCTCTACCTCCTGTCTCCCACTCTCTATCTCCTGTCTCCCTCTCTTTATCTCCTGTCTCCCTCTCTCTATCTCCTGTCTCCTTCTCTATATCTCCTGTCTCCCTCTCTCTATCTCCTGTCTCCCTCTCTCTACCTCCTCTCTCCCTCTCTCTGCCTCCTGTCTCCCTCTCTCTACCTCCTGTCTCCCTCAACAACATCATTTTACTGTAAACACCGTCTACCTCTGTGTACCTTTACAACACCTCACCTCACCTCACCTCACCTCACCTCACCTCACCTCCCCTCAATACAGGTGACCAGTAACTCCTAATGCAGCTATATATGACGACACTCTACATATGTGGCCCTGATAGCTAAGATACACCTGTTCACCACAGAGGCAGATATATCGCAGGAATACACGCCACACACACACACACACACACACATTGCCACGTGTGGCCACGTGGCCACACACCTGCCCAACCGCATCTAGCCCATACAAGCACGAACTGATTGCTATAAGAACAGCCCAGTCCCAACAATTGTAACACTTATCAACACTTAATTATTATATATCATATTTGTATCACTTATGTTACTTGTATATCATTTGTATATCAAGAGACCCACTCCCCAATTACTATGCAATTGTATATTTTCAGCCTTCCGGCTGCCATGCTCTTTCAATAAACCGTTAATTATTATTATTATTATTATTACACACACACACACACACACACCTGGCCTTCATGTTGTCTTAGTCAGCTGTTTGACCCCAGAAGCGAGGGATGAGGGAGAGGGCGGCTGTCATATGTTTAGGAAGTGGTGAAGGGATTTGTCACATGTTAACACTTATTGCCCCGGTGTGTGTGTGTGTGTGTGTGTGTGTGTGTTTAATGTATAGTTAGTGTACACTGAAGACTCCCAGCTGAACCCACCCAACAGAGATTGTATGTAAAATGGAGCTGATGTTACATTAAAGATTCTATTATAACTAGATACACTAGTCTAACGTCATCTGGTACAGGGGAAAAGTAAAGCAGTCAGTCAGTCTCAGTCAGTAAGTCAGTCAATAAGTCAGTCAGTCAATTAGTCAATAAGTCAGTCAGTCAATTAGTCAATAAGTCAGTCAGTCAATAAGTCAGTCAGTCAGCCAGTAAGTCAGTCAATCAGTCAATAAGTCAGGCAGTCAGTCGATTAGTCAATCAGTCAGTCAGTCAGTTAAGTCTTTCATAGGACTGAATGACGCAGCCTAAATCACACACGAGTTATTGAGAATCTGGACCCAACGAGAATCCCCCCTCTCCCCCTCCCCCCCACCACACACACCTGCCTCAGGTGAGTGAGCCACGGCCACCCCCGTCTTGATCGATATACTGAGTCATTAACACTTGCCACCCCACACACACACACACCACACACACACACACACACATGTACATACGTTTACAGAAAGGTTAACTCAATTAATTTAATAAGTAATCCTCAGACACATAATCTCTCTCTCTCTCTCTCTCTCTCTCTCTCTCTCTCCCGTCAATATAGTTTGGATCTAGACACGAACTCTGTTACCTGCCGTGAGAACTCAACACACTTGGTTCAGGTATCTTATCTAACCCGATAGCTAGAGACAAACCGGCACACGTAATTACAACATATATTTACTTAAGTATGATTTTGTCGCTTAATTAGGATATAATTAGTGTATTATGAGCTTGCACCATGTGTTCACTGCATATATCAATTGCATACTCTATAATTATTGGTTAATTTCCTGGTTGCATAAGCGTGAATTACATATCAAGATGATACTTGTACATGTAATTATTCGCTTAATATATGCTCCTGGATTACTTACCTAATATATATATATATATATATATATATATATATATATATATATATATATATATATATATATATATATATATATATATATATATATATATATATATATATATATATATATATATATATATATGTGTGTGTGTGTGTGTGTGTGTAATTTGTATGTTATGATATTGTTGCCTACCTATTTATTGTATAAAATGTATGTACGTAATTCTTCTGTTATGAATACAACTACGACTTGTATTTCACTGGTTATAGAATCAAGAATATGGGTAAATTTGATAAGCTGTGGCGTTTAATCTTCAGGTAAAATAAACTGGGGCGTCTAATCTTCAAATAATCCTATAAATCTAAGAAGGATTTACACCGCGTGACAACAATGGTTAGTTCAAGTCATATTTTTAACACAGCATGACACCAATAGTACAGATAGTATCAGTAAATAGCTTCTCTTATCAGTCCCAAAGTATGAGTTGATTCCGTGTTTTGATAACAGTTTTTTCTTTGTTAACTCCAGATTGTGTTATCAAGGTCAGTACATGATGAATAACGCTATAAATATGATTACTTCTATTGTGTGAGGTTAGGTTAGGTTTAGTTAGGTGTGATATGAAACTCATTATATATTTATATATTTTATTTGGGTTATAAGACTAGACAATGGTTTTGTTTATCGTATTCGTGGAAGCTACAGAGTGAGCAGGATATATCCATGACTTGAACCATATTTATCTACACATATTATCCATAATGTAACCCATTCATGTATACATAATGCCCGCAACTTAATCCATTCATGGTATATATACATATTATTCTCCATAACTTAATCCATACATAATATATATACATAATATCCATAGTTTAATCCATACATGATATCCATATAATTTAATCCATACATTTTACATATCCTTATAAATTAATCACAAAAATATTATCCCCTGGTTCAGTGTGTGTGTGTGTTACCCTTACCCCCCCCCCCTTGAAGTTTCTGAACCCTTACATCCTTACAGCAAAAATGGGCGAGGAGTATAGATAGATAGATAGATAGATAGATAGATAGATAGATAGATATAGATAGATATATAGACAGATGGATATATAGACAGATAGACCTTATATTTATGACTCGAAAACAACACTTGGAATAGATTCAATAAATACAAAATTAAATACAAAATATAAACAAGACGTTATTCCATCATTCAGTAACTTACAATTCAAACTAAATCACTTTATACAGTAGTTAGACTTACAGCCGTATAAATATAGACTAGTATATGATTTTTTCTTAAATAAATAGTAATATTTTGTGTTGCATATATTACCTAATTCTCTTCATCATTTTACAAACTTCATTAAATATTTGTTTTAACTTTTGGTAATTTTTTTGAACCGAATACAAATGAAAGTTGATATTAAAATATATATGTGTTTTTTATATGATTATATGAGTAACTACACATACTGTATATAATTAGACATGTATAATTAGACATATATAACTAGATAATGTAACCTTAATGGCTAATATCACACATAAGCAACATGATAGAGGCTGATCAGGTGACGAAAGTTGTATGGAAGGAAGCTTAATTTACCTCCATAGGTGAAGGGTTTGTTTATGTTCACACCGTAGTAAACAGTTTGATGAAGACACTATAATTAACACAAGGTAATAATGGCCTTGAGGAACACAACTACTGTATGGTGGTAAGAACTGTTTTATATTAGTTCCTTTAACCAGTTAGGTTCTATAGTGCTTGTGATGTGGTGGAGATGATGTGGTTGATGGTGACTGATAGTAGCTCAGTAATGATGAGTGATGTGTGTTTGTGATGGTGACTATTAACAGTGATTGGTGATAGTGAGTGTCACTGGTGATGGTGAGGGTGAGTATCACTGGTGATGGGTGATAGTGATGGTGAGTGTCACTGGTGAATGTCACTGGTGCTGGTGAGTGTCACTGGTGCTGGTGAGTGTCACTGGTGAATGTCACTGGTGCTGGTGAGTGTCACTGGTGATGGTGAGTATCACTGGTGATGGTGAGTGTCACTGGTGATGGGTGATGGTGAGTGTCACTGGTGATGGGTGATGGTGAGTGTCACTGGTGATGGTGAGTATCACTGGTGATGGTGAGTGTCACTGGTGATGGGTGATGGTGAGTGTCACTGGTGATGGGTGATGGTGAGTGTCACTGGTGATGGGTGATGGTGAGTGTCACTGGTGATGGTGAGTATCACTGGTGATGGTGAGTGTCACTGGTGATGGATGGTGGTGAGTGTCACTGGTGATGGGTGATGGTGAGTGTCACTGGTGATGGGTGATGGTGAGTGTCACTGGTGATGGGTGATGGTGAGTGTCACTGGTGATGGGTGATGGTGAGTGTCACTGGTGATGGTGAGTATCACTGGTGATGGTGAGTGTCACTGGTGATGGGTGATGGTGAGTGTCACTGGTGAGGTAGGGGTGTGAGTAATACTAGTGACCAACACTCAGGTGTGCAGGACGTGCTGGTGAGATGGGTAACGTGACCATAAAAATAACACAACCTATGTTACTTGTGTTACATGGTTATGGTGTCAGCGTCTGTGACGAGCAGTTATCATGACAACAATAACTGTTGCTAGGACGACCATCGCAACAATATCCCAGGCAGGTATGTTAGCGTCTAGGGTTGAGAACAGACCAGTGTGACGAGTTATGGTGGGGGACCAGCTGGTGTAGTACAGGTCAAAACCGAGCGTCGAGTTGATGGCGAGGAAGAGGTCCATCCTGAGTAGTGCCAGACTGACGGGAACATAGGCGTCAGAAATGGCCTCATAGGCTGCCTCATACAGCACCTTGGCGTTGGTCACATTCTGACTCACGCCTACACCCCACTCTATCATGTTAGCCATGTTGAACAAGGCGTGAGCGCTGCCCAGCTTACCAGCATCACCGTAATGCGTGGCTGCCGCCTCCAAGTCCCGCGGCACACCCTCACCGTAGTAGTATATGTCACCCAGGCGGAGGTGCCCTGTGGCCACCCCGGCCTCTGCTGCTCGCCCCCACACCTTCAGTGCCTCACTCTGGGCTGCCTCTATACTACTGTACACACCAGTGATCCCAGAGTCCAACAGACGACCCGCGTTGACGTGAGCTGACGCGTAGCCCAGGTCAGACAACAGGAGGTATTTGAGGAGCGCCGGGGCGTAGCGCCCCTTGGTGTAGTCCTCGTAGGCGGCTTCCTGCAGGTACTGCCAACTTCCCGAGAGTGAGATCATCCGGTACAGGGGAAGGGCTTTACGACACAGGTTTTCTGAAACAGCCGAGCTGCTCTCTGGGATGACAGTAGTAGCTACCGTCTTTTGCAAATTCTGCCAGTAGTTCTCGGCTACCCTGAAGGCTGAGGGTACGTGGCCGAAAGTGGCTGACACTTCCCACATCATCATGGCTTCCTCCGGCGACCCAGAACTGTCGGGGTCTTCGTACACGTTTCCCATCAGATAGAACGCCTCCACGCTCCCAGTCCTGATGCCTTGTTCCAGGTGTTTTTTGGCCCTTGCCAGATTTTTAGGTACGTCTCCGAATCCTTTAAGGTAGAGTAAACCTAAGTATGTGTGAGCCGTCTTATCGCCGAGAATGAGCGCTGTCTGTAGAAGGTCGAGGGTGTCATCACGGTCTGGGGCGACAGAGTTGTGAAGGTGCATGGCGGCCAGCATCACCATGGCTGAGGTGCTGTTGGCCTGGGCCGCCTGCCGCAGATACACAGCTGCTTGCGCAAGGTCTTGTCCCACGTCGGGCACACCTTTGTGCAGGATGATACCGGCTCTCAGGGCTGCCACTGGGTCACCGGTCATGGCCGAGTACTCCAAGAACTGAAACTCGTCAAGGGACGGCATCTGGTAGATGGAGGGAGTGTTGTCGTCCTCAGCCCACAAATATCTGGGCGGGTTTTGGCTGATGGCCTCCTCTCTGGCTGTGGGGATGACAGTGACAGCTGCTCGTCGCAGATATTGGAGGGCGGCCTCACAGTCCCCGCCGTTCCAGTAGTGCCCGCCCATCATAATCTGAGCAAGCGGGTCCTTGTTCATTGCTGCCAGCAAGTAGTGCCACACGGCTTGACTGTGTCGCTCCTCCTTCGTGAGGGAGGTGCCCGTCAGGTTATGAGACAGGAGGAGGCCCTGAGTGGTGTGGGCCCGAGCGCCTCCCACATTCACCAGGTTGCTGGACGACGCTGCCGCCCCTGCGATGTCCTGCGTCATACCTGTCCCCAAGAGACGTGCCAGGGTTAGGTCACTCTCGGCGTCTAGGTTGCCTTGTCTGGCAGCTTGCTGCAGCACCTCCACCCCCCACGCTGCCTCTTGCTGGTGGAACAGTGCACTAACAACCTTTTCTTTTTGCTGTTGCCATTGTGCAACTTCTCCACTTTGTACACCAATCACCATTACTATAATACATACATTCAGTGATGTCCACATTATTATCACACTTGTAACTGCACTAAACAAGTTTTATAGTAGTGTGAGTTATGTATAGTACACAAAATTTGTCACAACGTCGAGTGTTCGAGCGCTTCTTAGTTACTGCTTAAGCTTGTTGGTGTAAACTGAGGCTCAGGTCCGTAAACGATGAATTATATCAGCTACGGCGACGTGTCACTTAGTGATAAGACAAATTTTACTCCACTGTCACTGATGCAACTCGCTGTAGAACTTCCGCGAGATGCTCTGAACTGACGTGTCCTTACTGCCTAATAGAAAATGGTCATAACCTTTAACATACGATGGTGAACTATTATAAACTTGTAAGGTTTACAGAGCTGCTTAATGTATACATCATGTATGAAAAAAATTATTGCAAAGTGATTTTTTTTTTACTTTTAATTCATTACCTTATAGGATATACAACGTGTTCAAACTAGACGAGTTTAAATGGTAAGGTATTTACCGTCATGTTTGTTTACAAATAGTCGGGAACAATCCTTTAAAAGGTTTTCAGGAGCTTTTAAATCACTCTTCTTGGTATGTATTCATGTCTAATTAATAAGTTTATTTGTTACTTATCATATTTTATATATTCCTAATTTACTATAATAAATTATATTTTGTAAATAATTTTATATAATCTAAT
This sequence comes from Homarus americanus, assembly GCF_018991925.1. Taxonomy (NCBI): domain Eukaryota; kingdom Metazoa; phylum Arthropoda; class Malacostraca; order Decapoda; family Nephropidae; genus Homarus; species Homarus americanus. The sequence goes on along the minus strand of NW_024715982.1, from coordinate 336,513 downwards.
TTCTGAGATAGAGAGATATGAGAACTATTCAATACTGTACATTAATCAACAGCTACTGATATGGAATTATTTCAAGCGTCGTTTCATTCTTATTACTTTAAAATATGCTGCTGTGTATAAATCATAAGGCATCATGCACATGTCCTAGAAAATTTCCTAAATGTAGACGGGGTGAGCGAGGACGTGGTAACACCTGGTGACATTTAACTTATCCATTTAACTTTAACTGTCAACACAACACTCAGGTCATGGATGTAAGTTAAAGTCCTCATGGTGATCATTTACGTTAAAGCTGGATTTGTTTTAGAAATGTCAATGGATACAAGATAAATGAATGGGGGTAAATATTCAGGTATTATTTCACTTGTTGCATTCAAACTCCAAACCTTTCGAGGGCCAGTTCTTATTGTAGTTAGCCTCATCAGGGCCAACACAGGTGCTATATCACATATTTGCAGGATTGAAGTTTACAGCTTCACACATTGCCTTACCTGGCTTATCGGGAATATCTCATTTGGGACGGTCCAACTAATTACCCAAATGTACCCAAATATAGCCGGAATGAAGTCAAATAATGGTCCTAGATGAATAAATCGGACTGCCAATCACTTCTCGACTAGTATTTGGTGTCAGAAAGTAAAAAAAAAATTGGTAAACTTAATTTAATCTGAGTTGTGTTGGGTTAGGTTAGGTTAGATTAGATTAGATTAGATTAGATTAGATTAGGTTAGGTACATGCACTTGATCTATTATCTCAGATTAAATTAAGTTTACCAACTTTTTGTGACTCAGTGACACCAAATACTAGTCGAGAAGTGATTGGCAGTCCGATTTATTCATCTAGGACCATTATTTGACTTCATTGCGACTACATTTGGGTAATTACTCGCTCCGTCGGTACATGCACGCGATCTATTAACTCAGATTAAAGTAAGTTTTCCAATTTTTTGTGACTTTCTGACACCAAATACTAGTCGAGAAGTGATTGGCAGTCCGATTTATTCATCTAGGACCATTATTTGACTTCATTCCGGCTATATTTGGGTACATTTGGGTAATTAGTCGGACCCCATTTGGGATGTCTGATCTTAAGTTTGTACAATTATTTTACTTAATAAACATTATTAATGCTAATAATAGGATAGCAAAAGCCATATATATGCATTATTTTGCGGCTACAATTTATTATATAATTCCATTTGTGTTTTGAAACTTAAGAGCTCAATATAAATAAAATTATTGCCAAAATGATGTAAAGATCATTTTGGAATTTACTGACTCATCATATTTGCATTTTTTCCTTCATATCTATTTCTATCACATTTCACGAACTGATAAATTTTACCGTCATCCCGCGAGCCACACCTAACCATTCCAAGGGCCACATTTGGCCCGCGGGCCATGAGTTTGACACCCCTGATTTAAACGAATCTCGGGAATTTTATAGTTGCAATCGGTAATTTTGACAATTCTAAGACACCTTTCTTTTATGACATTTCTGACGCAAATTATGTATAAGAGAGATATTTATCATTTTATCATTTTATTATGTATATTCGTATGTGGTGGTACACACCCAGAACATCGAATGACTGTGGTGCCCCCCCCCTCCCCCCTTGGTTAGGCTAGGCTAGGCTAGGCTAGGCTAGGTTAGGTTTGGTTAGACATAAAACTGTTTTTCATGTGGTTTTTGATGTGTTTTGATCACGTCGGCTAATATTCACAACTACATCGCTGACTCGTTATTTGTTTTGATGTTTAAATTCTTACTATATTTTCAGCAGTGACTTCTGATATGAATTTTTTTTTTTTTGGGGGGGTGGGGGTTAGGTTAAGTTGAACATTTAAATAAACACTTTTTAACACATTTGCCATAAGTACGACAATGTCCACTATGAAACACAGTGAAATTGCAGCGTTTTTAAATTAGTTTTCTATGAAATATCAGCTGCAGTGTAGTTATCAATAATTATCAACACTTTATAAGTTTTTGGTCATATTAGTTGCAGATGGTTACCGGTAATTCATGCTATGTGCTTTCATAAATAGTTTGACCTCTTATTCTCATATCTTTGTTAGCTTCCAGTATGGCTAGCATATTATTGTATTTTATTTTTTATATGCACTGTATACAATACTGTAGTATATACTTTGTGATAGGGCAGGGAGAGTAAACACTTGAGTGTGTCATGGTACAGGTCGGACCTCCTTAGTCTGGAATTCCACGGAACGGCACCATCCATGGTCAGACACTTTTGCCTGGACTGGACATTATTTATATTGCAGTACTGTACCTGTACTTAAAATAAACTACCCTGTACTGTATCTATTTCCTAGTACCAATACCTAAGAATTGTACAACAACACTAATACATTATGTTATGATGGCTTTTTTTGCTATTTTGACACTGAATATATTTACCACCCGTTGTTCAGAAAATTTTCTGGTCCGGCTCTGGTCTTGTCTCAAGGGTGCCGGATTTGAGAGGTTCAACCTGAAGTATGACTTATACTTGAGCTTGACTTGCCTAATACTGGTATGTACACCATAGAATTTATGAGTTAACCCATGGTGTTTGGCATGTGGGCCTGGTGTTACATCATAGGTTGAGTTGTGATAGGTATATATACAGTACTACTGTACTATAGTACAGTAGTATTCCCTTATGGTCTGGATATCTGTAATCCAGTTGAGTTTTTGCAACTGGCGGTGGGAATATGATAATAATAACAGATACAGGGGTACTCTACTGCACTCTCAAAGGTTGGCAACCTGAAAAATGTGACTTAAGGTTAGATAAGTAGTGGAGGTGATAATTAGTAAGGTTACTACATTATGCAATTTATTTATTGTATTTTGTTTTTTTCAGGAACAAAATTTGCCACTTGATATTCCTGATGGTAAATTAGTGGATTGGTTAATTTCTCGATGACACATAAACATGAGTGGCCAGAGATGGTGCGCATAATCTGTGAGAAAATCAACAATGCAACCCAGGATATGCCCGAGCACCCACAGATCACTTGTCTTCTTTCTGGAACTTGTGAGTTGAATTGTTGATATAAAAACTGTGAATCACTGAGGAAACTTAGGATTTATTTGTTATATGTACTGTTGTGTGTGTGTGTGTGAGTGAGTGAGTATTGTACTGTATTTCTTGTTGGTTTTCATCACCTGCCTTGCACCACACTGCCCTGCTATTTCTTTTCCTTTATATTCCATGATTCACTCCACACAAGGTAGGAGAGGAGTAATGATGATAGATACCGTACACTAACTAAAGCATTGTTCAGTTCCTTGCTCGGTGTTTTATGTACAATATGGGTTAATAAGATAGAAGAGGCAAGTTAAGATGTATTGGTTATATGGGATGACAAGAGGAGTGGAGGAGGTCAGAGGGATGAGCTCAAGAGTAAGATAACATTAACAAGGAGAGCATTGGTTTGAGAGTAACAGCAACTAATGATAGAGGAACATGGCATAGACTGATCAGAGATGCTAAAACTGTACTTAACCTTTGGGAATGGCTGATGGAAGATGAAGACTCTTTGTACACTGTACCCAGTTAGGTTAGCCTAGGATTGTTGCTAATAGATATTGCACTGTTTGAGGCACTAAGTAAAGTAGAGGAAATTTCAGGGCCTGTTGTGGAAAGGGTACTACAGGAGAACATATATGTACAGCAGTGACAACAAATGATTAATGGTAGAATCTTTGTACAGGTAGCTCTTTATTCTAACCGTGCAAGAAAAGCTTACAAAATTAAAAGAAAAGAATAGCGAGTTAATTTTCCATTCGAATCTTGACCGAAATTATTTGGCAATATTTTAGCTGTTAAAACTGCTTATTTTAGTTCTCTTTGGTAAGTACTATCATGGTTATTAGGTTGAAGGTATTTCTTAGTCCAGTAGTACATCTTATATGAGAGGCAGCAAACTAGCTGCTATTTAACAGCTAATTCATAATTGTTTCTTATTTTTTCTGATATCAACTACTTCTGCTGCTTGAAGATTGGTGATATTCTAAAAGAAACAGAAAAAAATACTGTACTAAAAATACCTTAGGTGGTATGGTTCTCAGTGAATGAAGGTGAGGTGCTCATAAACTTAGTGTGAATATTTCTTAGGTTAGTGTGTTAGTTTGTAATTATGATTAAGCCACATGGAAAGTGTAAGTTGCGAGAGAATTGCCATGAGAATTTCAGCAATTACTGTAGGACTACCTACAGTATACAGTATATACAGTAATTAAAAAAATAGGTAAAGTTGTTCTATTATCCTGAATTACTGTGTTGGCCCTAGATAACAAGAAAATTAATAACTTCTCTACAGTATAAGGTTAGAATTAATAAGAAGATTGCTGGTAGATGATAAGCCAAAAGTCATACTAGAAATGAATGATCACTATTTATGTATTTGGTCACATCTTCAGAATAGACTTTAAGCTCATATTGAGATGTTCACAGACAAACAGTCAATATAAAATTCTGTAAAACAGTCTACATGTTAGACCTGTTCTGCATACTGTATACATACGTGAAATAGCATATAAACTGTGGCAAGACATGTACTACTGTCCCCCAAAAAGTATCGTTAGCCATGAGAGTCAATGTGATCCGAGGCTTTCCGAGCAATGTTACTCGACCTATTTCTGAACGTTTGGTAGTTCTACATCCGCGACCTTTTAACATGAACGAGTACTGTATACACATTTTTGAAATACGCTTCTGATCATAGTTATATTACATGACTCAGAGTGTATGTTGTAAATGGGTACCAACGCCTTGCCAGTCATCATTGGTATCTAAAGTCAAATAGAGTGAGTAATTATCGGGGAGACATTGCAAGATGTGAGAGGTGGTGTCATTGCCCCTCACAACGAGGGTATACATAATGCTGAGATAGCACGGCATGAACCCACGTTATCACAATGGGTTAGGTGCCTTGAAATAACTGCTGCCACACTGAAATTTACAACCACAAATGTCTTACTATAGGTGGACAGGGGTTATGTTGCGTGCAAGTTCCTTGATTTGAGACCTTATTTCGGTGATAAACCAATGCATTTTACATATCATGAAAATAGCAGATCCCATGTAGACCAATATATTTGCTTAGTTACTCATCATAAATCACACATATCATGAACAACGTGAGTATGCATATTGTGAAACTCAGTATGAATGAAACTCCATTACTACAATGATGTACTGTAATAGTGAAATGTCCCCATTTCTGGCTGTTGATGATATGATGAGCAGGCATACCAACTTATGATGATGCACTAGGGATCATATAATGGATTTCGTTTCGCGTTTCAAATTGTAGTGACGGAAAATCTAATGATACTTTTTGGGGGACTGTACATTGTATAATACATAAACATATGCTGCTGTTGCAAGAGGTTACTACATTATCTGTACTGTTGACTGCACATCACTACAGGCATCACATGTTTAGAGCAGCTAATGTGTTCTAGATAATTGCCATCTTAAGTGAAAACACACAATGGGAAAAGTATACAGTATCCTCATTGGAATAAATTTAATCATAGGTGTTACATTCCTGAACAAAAAGCTTCTTAACATTTAAACTTTTAGATAAATTTTTATTGTAAAACATAGACACATAGAATGCTTGGAATCCCTACATATAATGCCTGGTTCCCACTCTGTAAATATGGTGATGGGAAGGGCATCCAGCTTTGAAACTTGCTTTAAATTTATTTGATGTCAACTGGATCACCTTGTCATTAGGTAATCCCTGCAAGTGTAGAATGTGACTATAAAACAGTGATTATAATTATTACTCAGACATTAGATGAATATTTGAAGAATTAAAGACAATTATCTCTCATTTTGTACACTAATTGTTTTCCTGAAGAATGACATCCTAAGCAAAATGCATTTTCCTAAAGTAATGCATGTAATCAGAGTGGTGTGTATGTTCCAGGAAGGTTTGGGAAAATGTTTTACAGGCTGTCATTGACATTAAAACATAGAACATAAAACATTAAAATAAGTGTTACCCCCATATACTCCATTTAGAAAGGCAGGGAGGTGGTAGTGGTGCAACATTAGACCTAAGACAGTATTCTTATGCATATTGCTAATTCAAGTAATTTCTATATCATGAGATTAATATGTACATTTTTTACAGAGCACGGTGATGTGACCACATATGAGTGACTTTATGGTGAGGCTCCCTGCAGCATAGAGGAACCACAGCTTGATTTTCTAACTGATGAGAAACTAGACAGCAGATGACCAAGTAGGCACAGTATGAAGTTGTTCGCAGTCATATTTCCCACCTCTGCTAACATCCGTATAATATTTCAGTGTGATTCTGATATTTTAGAATGTTAGTTTTTGCATAATGTAGTATTACTGATACGTAATTTGTCTTAGTATGCCTTATTGAGGGTAAAAATAAGTACAGTGACCCCTCGTTTAACGAACGCCTCGGTTAACGAAATTTCGGTTAACGAACTGCCTTCCATAAGGATCTTCAATTTGGTTAACGAACAAAAATTCGGTTAACGAATTTCTTACGAACTGACCTCAACATGTTTTCGCTTGCACTGACCGGGCAACCAGCTTTAGTATCAGTCCGCCAATACATTAATCGGTTCTAGGGCTTAAATTCCTTACTATTTTAGTAAATATCAAGAAGTTTATACTATTCAATAATTTTAAAAGTTTAATATTCCCACCTCTGCTAACATCCGTATAATATTTCAGTGTGATTCTGATATTTTAGAATGTTAGTTTTTGCATAATGTAGTATTACTGATACGTAATTTGTCTTAGTATGCCTTATTGAGGGTAAAAATAAGTATATGTTAAATGCGTCCTCCGAAAACGTAAATTTGCTACCAGAGTTTAACAGTTAATTCATGTATAATACTTCTGATAAACTTCCTACGTGCTTATGTTTGAAATAATGAATGTATATTTAGCTGAATATCTTTCTCGTCACAAACAGTCATCCTAATGATTATGAATTAACTTTTTTAGAAATACATCATTACTTCAGGACGAAATCGGACAGGTTTGCAACAGCCAATCAGCTGCAACTTTTGAGAAGTGGGCGGGGGATCTCTTCTCAGCTGGGAAAAAATGCACTATAATGAAAGTAGGTCAGCGGGACCGATCAGCTGTTACCGCTCTGTAAACAAGAGACTGAGAATATACAGTACTACGGCACAATAGCTCATCTGGGATTGAGAGTGGAAATTGGGGGAATATTCACTATTTTTCAATAATGTTTTATTAACCCGGCACCAAATGAACCTAAATAATATGGGAATTATCGAGAATTGCATCATGTTGTTATAAAAGGATCGCGGGCTGCCAAGTAGGAATTGGTGAGTTGTACTACCTCCCTCCTTCGCCATCTCCTCTCCCCAGCTACACACCAAATGTAGTTTTGTACAGTATCTTGATATAATTCATATTCTATTCCTATAATTCAGTCTTCTTAATCTATTTCATAATATATCCCTATAATAATAATCAACTTTTTGGAACTGCTCATTTATTTCAGAATCATTCCAAATTCAAATAGGTTAATTAATTTTTTGAGAAAATAATTATGAATTAAGCTGAAATCCGAATTATAACAATCTGAATCAACGAGGATAGTGTATACAAAGTTTAAGCTTTCATAAATAAATAATATTCACTCACTATATTAGGGGTGACTTCAAGCCTAGCTTAGACAGCTTTACTAAAAGGCTCTTATACCGGACATCATCAAAGGCTTTGTTGAGTGTCAAGGGAAATCACAAAGCTCTCACTAAATGATTCAAGAATTGTTGGCCACAAGCTAGTGACATATGAGGCGTTGCGTGGAAAAACTAGCACAAGCTCCACTCAGGTCACAATCATGTTTATGCCTGCAAACGGTTCTTCAAACACCCTATTTTCATGAGGTGATAGACGAAGTGCAAAAATGCCAATGACCATATGGTTGAAAGTCCAGAGACGAAACCTATCTCTGGTCCGCATCTCATCTCATCGAAGTTAAGGTGAGGCTAACAGTATCGTTTCAAAAAATTATTTGCATATTTTACAAACATTTTTAAACCAAATTGCAACATTCTAGCAAGAATACTTCCGTGATACCAATTCCAGAATATTGCAAACTTTGATTGCATTTCCTGAGAAAAATGAGCATGGTGCTAGTGCTAGTTTCTCCATGCAACGCCTCATATGTCAATGATACATATGGGATCTGACCTAAATTATTCTTGTCTGTGATTATGGCAGAAAGAGAAAGTAAACCAGTGAGAATTTTCTAACTTCAAATAGTCATATCCTTCTTACTGATGACCTTAGGTGTGCAGTCTATTACCTAGTAAACCAGGAGAATGATTTACATTTAACATTATTTTACAGGAAGAAGACATTCCTACAGTTAACTTTGTGGTTGAGGAGTCTGGTATTGCAAGGGATGCAGAGATTCTCACGCCCGTATTATTACACAAGATCTTCCCTTGAAGAGGGTCGTCGTATTTCAACCCGAGTTTTAAACTAAATGAGTCCTGAGGGACACCGCAGTACAGTACTTAATGGGGTGGTGTGGCCGTAAAATTAACTATTCCAATAAAATTAATTTATAATATTGGAATTAGTTAATTTTACCGCCACATCACCCCGTTAAGTACTGCATTGCGGTGTCCCTCAGGACTCATTTAGTTTAAAACTCGGGTTAAAACACGACGAACCTCTTCAAAGGAAGACGTTTAATAATAAGGGCGTCAGGCTCTTGTTTAACCCAAAAACACGGAACCAGTTTATAAATGAGCTTTATGAGGTGAGTTACTCTAAATGTATTCTGTATTATTATGGTTTTATAAAGTGTGTGTGTGTTAGCAGAGGAAGACACATTGAATTTTAATTCTGAGAGAAAAGGTGTTTTGGACTTTAAAATCCAATAAGGGGTAAGCCTTACCAATTTGGCCGAAATCGTGGTCTCGCTGATTTTGTTCAATATATGTTCTCCTGAACATGCTGATTAAGGATCTGTTGTCCAAATGACATTGGATAATTTTAATTACTCACCAACCAAAGTCTTTTTGGTGTCTGTGTTATTCTCGATGTATCTGTACTACTGACACATTAAAGTCCAATTCTGTTTTGGTCACGCTGTACCACCAACACCTCTCTTTTAGTTAATATGGGTTGAATAATTACAAATTAGTAAATTTTGTTTTATGAATGAATACTAAATTTTGATGGTTTAATCAATTTGACAATTTAACATAGTGTAAAATAAGGTTAGAATCACAGCGAAAAGCACCTACTAATAATTATCAAGTACTGACTTTCTTACAGAATTACATAATTGTTTGCTTTTTCTCTGTACAGTATATCCAGCTGTGATTCTATTATTTTAGTTCACATAAGTACTGTAAATATATATATATATATATGCTGTACTTACATGTGCTGTAAGTGCAGTACAGGTATGTGCTGCACTTACAGTACAAATGTGTGCTGCACTTGCAGTATATACATGTACCCGGTATGCACTGCACTTACATAATATACTGTATTTACAGTACATATGTGAACTAAAATAATAGAATCACAGCTGGATATACTGTACAGAGAAAAAGCAAACAATTACAGTACATGTATGTACTGTACTTACAGCACATGTATGTACTGTAAGTACAGTACATACATGTACTGTAAGTACAGTACATGTATGTACTGTAAGTACAGTACAGATTCTAAAGCAATGTCAGGTCACCCATTGTTGGGGTGAGTGATTAGTAGCTTCTAATGACCTGAAGATGTCTCTACTACAGGGACCCACACGTCTATTATTATTTATAGCATGATTAAGCACATTGGCTATAGATCACACTGGTGATTACCTTGTACTGTACCACAACTACATCTGTTTCTAGAACTGATATCAATTCATCTATCAATGTGGATCTGTGCAGCATCTCCGAATGGGGAGGTAGAAATTTGGTTAAATTCAATAGTAATAAAACAAACCAAGTATTTACCAATTACACTCTCCAAATTAGATGATCTTCCACCAATCACATTTCAGGATGCAATCATTCTGCCAAATTCTAAAATAGATATGCTTGGCCTCACCATACATACAGATTGGCTGGCAATAACACTGCCTGACTTGAATTCACCACACTGAAGTCAAACACTGCTTTGGGATCACACACATTGGTGCTGGTAGGTTTTGTAGTTCACACCAAGGTCCACCCTGGGTTACACACTGCCTGATCATCACAGACATCCACTAAAGATCTACCCTGCTATCCGACATTGTCTCTCTGAAGGTAGCGTCAATTTTACACACCGGAGTAGCGGGTAAAAGACTGATAAACAAAACATTCGTAGGTCGGTTCACAAACAACACACTAGGTTATGAATGTTTATGACATGATAAGATTCTTAACTTAGTAAAGTTATTTGTTAATTCATTAATACACAAACTAGACTTATGTAATGAGATACAAGGGGCTTCATGGACGGCTCTGATGTAACTGAGACACACAGTAGTGGGTAAAAGTGACACTCTCAGTTCACTATGGCCTGTGTATATAGAGTGACGTCTAAGGGTAGTGATTAGTGGTCTGTTGATTTAATTAGTGTGCGCTTCATATTATTGTAAGTACAGATACTATAGTAATATCTCCATTAGCTGGAATCCCTCTTAGTTGGAACTCTCAATTCCAAGTCAGAGAACAATTTTCCATGGTTGAAAATCAGGCTTATTTTCTGAAAACTCTGAGAAAAATTCCGTAAATTCTCCCAATTTTTCTTCCAGCTCTGGGAGCAGAATCCGAGGATGATATAATGCGTCATTCTGGAAAATTCGGAAAAAAAAATTATTTTTTCCCGGGTCTTGGATTTCGTTCATTTTTTCCACATATGTATGTTCTTTGGATGAAAGTAACTAATAAAAACAATATGCCACCTTTTTATTTTAATTAATAAGTAATTTTTTTAGTTTTTCTTTATCTACAAAAATAAATAACCTGTAGTGGGCAGGGTATGAAGGATGAGGAAAATGCAGGGCAAAACACAGTGAAAAACTGATCATATGACACCAGAATGACATCTCTACGTACTTTGTATGCAAAGATATTAATTATTTACCATAAATATTCCACAGCTTAATCTGCCGTGTCAGTAAGTGTTGTCTCTGCTCTTTGTTTCAGTGCAACAACCGAGCCACTCTGTCCGTGTGTACTCTCATGTCCACAAAATATGTACAGTATGGTAAATATTTGTCCATTAGCTGTTCTCAGGTTTTGGTATGAGAAGAGGGGTTTTGGACGTTTTTCAGAGTGTGTTACTCAAATCTGATCTGCATTTCTTGTGCAAATTAGCAATTTTTGCCAAAAAATTAAATTTTAATTTTTAACAGAAATAGATAATTTGCACAAAAATAAAGGTCAGATTTGAGTAAAACACACACAAAAAATAAATAAATAAATAAATAAAAAATACCTATTCTCATGCCAAAAGAACCAACCTAACTTACAAGGAGGAGGAGGAAATGAAGAGACAACTGACTTTAATTGAGGAATATAAGCTCGGGTAAACATGGTGGGAACCTGCGGACAGCCAATGGACGAATATTAACCAAATGTAAAATTACACCATGCCACTTCAAGATACTGTAGTTGCTTTCATTGGTACCAGACATCAAAAGTAAGTTCTTTCTGCTTAATATGCCAGGAGGTCTGAGGGCGGAGCCCCCGGCTAGGAAGTTAGGTAAGTTTAGGTAGGTTTCTTTGGTGAGGTCAGGTTCTATTAGGTGCTGTGCATTGTCAAATAATTTTTATTACTTAGTAACATCTAAAGAACATCTGTGGAAAAAATGAACGAAATCATACAACTCCTTCTGGTGTTAGCCATGTGCTCCACCTTTACTATTTCTATATCATGAACCACAGAATGTTGTATTGTTGAAGTGATCTGTTTGTTGAATAAAAAACATAGTGAATATTTTGCGGTGACCAGCTAAGTTCCCACTAACGCTATTTTACCCTGAGTGCGCTCTGAGTAGCTAAGTACTTTCTGTTTAATATGACAGGGGATCTGCCCCCTGGCTAGGAATTAAGGTAAGGTTAGGTAGGTGTCTTTGGTTAGTTAGGTCAGGTTCTGTAGGTTCTAGTAAATGTCACCTTTTTTTCTAATGATAAGAACATCTGTGGAAAAAATTACTAAAATTGAACAACCTCTGGTTAGATATGTTATAGCTACACAATGATCAACTCAAGGCAAAATAAAAGCCAAATGCTGCCAGAATCACGGTCACATATTGTTCTCATGTTGTTCACCGGTAATCGATTAGTCAATCAGAGCACAAACACGGTAAAATGGCAGGAACTTAGCCGGTCATGGCAAAATATCCACTGTCAATTTAAAAAAAAAAAATTCACTTTTACTCATGTAGATATACTACTGTATTACTGGCGAGTGACCTAACCTAAGCAAAAGACCCTCGTGGAAATAAGCATCTTAGGTCGGATGTTCCTGGTCAAATTGCCTTATAGTTTACCAATGTTGGGTATTAGTTTACTTTAGGACATAGTGCACCCCAAAGTTATAAACTACTGAAACATTTAGATCTCCCTATTCTGAGCATTTTGAACACCATTTCTACCATTCGGAAATGAAAAATAGCGACACAATTGAATTTAATTGATTTTACGAAATTTTCAGTCTTCGTCTGTGAAGCGATGTTATAGGAACAATATTGACAGACGTCATTCATTCGTGACCAATGATGTACCGATATCATCCCGCAATTTTTTTTTTCGACCAATCACATTTGAAATTTTTCGAAGGAAGCAGCCAGGGTACGGATTTAAATTTCAATGACCTGTGTGACAATGGCCGTGGTGGAGGTTGGTTGTCAATCGTGCTTCTACGATAATTTTAGGTTTATTGCCAAGTTTTACGAGAAAGACGATCATTCTATCGAAGTCTTCCATAATCACGGTGTTCTTCCTACGTCTGTTGAGTGCCCGCACTGTAAATTGCCTTGTAAATATAGAAAGGACAAGAACCAGTGGTTCTGTAATCGTTCAAGGTGGACCGTGCTGCACCTGTGCCTCTCGAAGAAGGGTCCAATGAGGAGGTCGATGACCCTAAACCTATCCCTGGTCCTTCCAAAGTTTTAAAGTACTGAAACATTTAGGTTAGGTTAGGCTTACCAGGGGGACCGAGAGCGGAGCCCCCGGCGAGAGGTTAGGTAGAGGAATCGTTTTCGTTTTCTCTCCCACCCAAAAACCCCGATTTCCCAGATTCTTCCCCATTATTGTTGGGGGGAGGGGGCAAAAACTATACATTTCCGACAAAAATGAAGGTCGGAGTCGCTTAAAACACACCAAAATTCACTGGAAAAACATATTGGACAACACCTAGGGACTCGTATCCTAAAGTAAAAATTTCCCCATTGTTATTTATTTGCACCCTCTAGGTACATGGGAAAGTGTATACCACCACAGTCTATTTATACCATGTACCTCCACACTGTCCATACACATATTGAACTGGAATAATAGTCTCTGTAAACATGGCTAACCAACTATAAACTTATATACCTTGTGATGATTAAATGGCACGACCTCAGGTAACTTACATCAACTATCACTGCCCTTCAGCCTCCCTCTTGCACAATGGTATACAGTTGTCCAGCTTGATACAGTGTGGCAAAGTGTGGTATGCAAGCAATAGAGGTGTGTCATCATCTTCTGCAACAGTACACTCAGTTTTCTGTTTAAAGATCCTAATGAGCAGCTGAAGGGTCATTTAAAGAGGGTGGGAGGCTGTTAACAAGTCTTGGTTCCTTCCTGATGAGTCTGAAAGTGTTGTCGAGTGTTATTATTATTATTATTATTATAAATGTAAAAGAAAGTTGTAAAGTTACTGACGGTCATAATAAACTCATTACCCTTTAAGCCAGATAATTCATAATATGAAACTGATGGTCCAATTAAAAATTAAAGGATTTAAAGGCGAGGATTTGGTTTTTAAACTATAAACAAAGGTTAAAGGGCGATTAATTAACGGATTTTAAATTTCACGTTTAAATGAAGAGATAGAAATACGTGAAATTTCGTAATAAGTATTATAAAAATAGCGAATAAAGAACAGAACTCAATATGTGAATACTATGAAAGCTCGCTCAATATCTTATATAATTAATTTAGATAGATATTATAAAGGCCTGTCAAGTCCCCCGATTTCGGCGGGAGTTTCACGTTCAAGTAAGTATTAACTCATTTAGTGGGACACTGTTATACTTTGTTGTGTTGTTGTTTAAATAAAAAAAATAATCAATATAAAAATATAAAAACACAATTATATTTGGAATAACATAAGCTTAATAAATTGTGGCAAAGTGATTTATTGTGGGTTTGTTTGCCAGGTTCAAGTGCACAGTGACCTCGACAAGCCTTGACGAACAGCATCCAAAGAGGCTAAGATACTGTTGTAAATTCATAGACTGGACTCGAGAATTCCCAGTCCTATCCAAAAGCAACAAATGGACTGTGTGGTTCACGTGGAATTGGTATCTCTCACTGTTACTGGTAAGGATATTTAAAGCTTGAAGTTATAAATGTCTAACGTAATCGAGTTTAAATATTTTCAATGTATGGGGTTTAATAACAAAGTTTCCTTTAAAGTTTAAATGAGTAGATGTAAACAAATGCCACACTTAGCGAATTTTTTACGACAAACATTTTGCAAAAAGGATTTTTATGAATGAAATTGTGCAGCATACAGTAGTGTGGTGTTAACTAGAGAAATATAAATCTGTAATGAAAAGGAATATTGATTTTATTCTAATTCGGCGTAGAAATGTATGACAGGCAGCAGGTTATTTACTATTAAGATACAGAGAAACAAAATTTATGGATCATCGATATTAGTTAATATTCGTTTTTATCCCATTAGGTGAGGTGAGGTTAGGAACCAAAATGCAATAGAAAAATAATAACTCATACCAATTGGGGAAAATTGGGATAAATTTTTTTTTTTGCCGAAATTAGACTACTGTTTACTTTTGTAAGTGGCCAAGTATGAAAGATGTTATGACATGGATGATAGGGAGGTAATATGTGATTAGTTTCATTAGATTAAACGATCTTTCAGCACCAACACTCGAAACGGTAATATTCAGTAACATTAGGGTAAGTATTACTCCACTGGGAGATGTATTTTTTTTTTTACAATCAGTTATTTATTTCCGTGTTATACATGATAGAGTGACATACAGACGGACAAGGGATGACTTAATTGAAGTGTATAAACATCTCAGAGGGCATACTACTCAGTCGAGTGTCCATACCTGGAGCTGGCGGACGGCCGCCCCACAAGGGGTCACAGCTCAAGGATGAATAAGCCACAAGTTCAGAAAACTGTGAGGGCAAACTTTTCGGAGTGAAAATCGTGAACACCTGGAACAATCTGCCAGTGTTGTGACGGCACCGAGTGTGAGCTCTTTCAAGAACAGACTTGACCAACAACAGTGGGGCAGGAACAGATACTTCAGGAGCCAGTACTTCCCAGTGTAAAAGAATGGAATAATTTTAAGGAATTTTCTTCAGTTTTGAAAGGCATTCTTTTGATGTCAAAGTTTAAAGAGCTTTAACTATAATACCACGAGGAAATAATACGAGTGTATAATGCCGATGATGATTAATAATAATAATAATAATAATAATAATAATAATAATAATAATAATAGATACAACAATAATAATATGCATACATTTATATACAGAATTCTTGCAAAAAAAATCCTTAATCATATTCAGGGATAAACATTTTCACCAAATAAAAAATAATTGACCAGGTGACCTGTGAATGATCAGTTATCATGCAGTTGACTCTAATGGTTGTCACGATATATAAAAGGCATTGACCTCTTTCACTACACATCATGTTAGGACACTGACCTCTGACACGACACAAAGGTCACGTTATGACACTGACCTCTGACACGACACAAAGGTCATGTTAGGACACTGAACCATTACAATGCCAGATCACAGATACTGTAGATAACTGACCTTCGTCCGTGGTAGTTAAACTCTTCTGAAGTTTGGGAGCGAACCGAGCTGTTTGTGGTGACCTCTTCAGTATAACTGTACAGTGTGGAGGAAAAACGTGCAGTTCATGTTTCTTTGTGCTGACAAATCTGAACAAAAATTGAGCGTGTGCAGCAAGTTTAACCTAACCTGACCACCCCGGGAAGATTTGGGGTGTTTAATGAACGGGTGAAATAAACCGGGGCCAATCTCCAGGTGCTTCAGTCCTTCCTTGATAGATGTGACTAACGACGACTCTAAAAATGACTTAGGTTCATCTTGAGAATCCGAGGCTCGAGCGAAGTATCTGAGTGACGTAGACACATATTGGTAAATCAACAACGTTGGCCCGCCTTTCTTGACTTGACTGATGGATGGCTTTTCAGTGTGTAAGGTTTCTTCTTCTTTTTCAAGTGTTCTTAAAGGCACTTCTTGATCACCTTTGTGTCTGACCGGACGTACAGTACAGAACATTCACAGGTGTTTCATGCCGTTAATGTAAACAACCACCTTTACCAATTTGCACTTATGAGATACTTATTTGGCTGACGGCATCCGTCCGTTAATGCTTGTGATCATCTCATCTGGTGTACCAATATACGTAACAAAACTTGTCTCGCTGGATCACTGTTCCGAGAGTAAATAAACACACAACGTCACAACACTGCACTGACATGCACCCACGGCCCACCTCCCATTCCCAGCCAAAAGGAAACTTAGGAATGAATAAAAATTGACAGAAATCTACTTAACGCTTTCACACAGTTGCTTGTCTGACTAAAGGCATGAATTTAGTTTAAGTATCCACAGACAGATGGCAGCATCAAAGTTTCAGATATATATGAATGAGTTGTTTTTGTTGATGGTAACCAATAAAGAAAAGAACATTATCTAATTTTATTGTTTATTGTCTGTCAGTGCTACGGTAGTGGATACCTCCCCTACAAACGCTGTTTGTCGTTGAGTAGCCGACCCCGCGAATTCCCCAGTGTATGCCTTGTGTCTAGGTCAACCAGCGCCGCCTTACATGACGGAGGTCAACTATTAAGCCACGCCTACCTCCGCTATATAAGACCTGACCTCGTGGTGACCACTCTTTTCTTCTAGATACAGCCTCAGCAAGCAACACCACCTCCTCCGCCGCTGCCTGGCGGCCCTCGCTCCCGCCGGCGAGCACGGCGACCCACAAGCTGTCCTCTGAGCACCCTCACTTAACGCTTATAACCACGCTGCCACTTCCCAGCACCAAGCTGCATTGTACATCCAATACAATATGTATACAAAGAGCACATTGTGTGTTTCCTTTCTCCATCCCATCCTGAGTGTGAACCCACATAACGTACCCCACACTACTTTTGAGGTGCTGAAAGAATGAATTGGGATACAGCAAAAGTCCATTCCGCAGCAACAGTTCCTGCTGGACCACACAACAACTGTATAAACAAAAAACAAAAACAACATCAACAATAACCACAATAACACTTGTAATAATAACAAGAGTAATAATGGCTCCGCTAACAACACAATTACACTCTGTCTCCCCAGGTACGCAAGCAGTACATTATGATACCACCAGACTCCTTAACTATGGAAGGATCACCTCTTACTGCTGCTAGATGTTAATGTGAGTACAAAAAGAAGTGAATTTTATCCTAATGGTAATCTCTAGTGAGTATATGTTAGTTGAGTACACTCTAATATTAGTGGAATGTAAGTACTCAAGTGGGTGCTAGTTTGGTACTCAAGTAGGTATTGAGTACTGAGGTGGGTTAAGTACTCAGGTGGGTATTAATTAAAGTACTCAGATGGGTGTTGATTAAGTACTCAGGTAGGTGTTGATTTATTATTCAGGTGGCCAATGATAAGTACTCACAGCCACTCACTACACTATGTGTCTCACCCACCCACTATGTGTCTCATCCACCCACTATGTGTCTCACCCACCCACTATGTGTCTCATCCACCCACTATTTGTCTCACCCACCCACCAATGTCTTGCTCACCCAGAAGTGTGACATCCACCTACTATGTGTCACACTATGTATCATATGTCACGCCCACTTCTTCTCATGTTTCACACCCACCGTGTAACATGTGTCACGCCCAGTATGTAACACGCCCAGTATGTATCACGCCCAATATGTATCACGCCCAGTATGTATCACGCCCAGTATGTGTCACGCCCACTATGTGTGTTGTATGGTAGTACATAGGGGCGGGCATTGTCGATCCAGCCCGCATGATTCTTATACAAGCTGTCGACTTGCCTCAACCACCTGCCTACCTGAGCACCCACCACCTACACCACCTATGACACCCACCTACACCACCTATCTACACCACCTACCTACACTACCTACCTACACCACTCACGTAAACCAGCACCACCTACACCACCCACCTATACCACCCACACCACCACCATCCCGCCATCTAGAATTCTGGCAAGTCCCGTAGTGATGGCTGCCAGATTCCTAGTAAACAGTTATCATATAGGTTAAATTAACATATCTAGTGACGATACAGTATTTGTTAACACAGCTAAAACTCAGATGCTGATAAATATTTTGTTTTGGCTTGAAATATACTGAATCGTGTCTAATAATATATATATATTTCAATAGGTATAACGAAATCGGATATATTTCAGGTGTTTATCAAAGTGTGTGTATTTATTAGTATATATACGATATAATACAGCTCTAGTATGTTCTGTATATTCCGGTTACTGATTTATAATGTCTAAGATATTATTATAGGTTAGGTTAGGTTATATAGTTATAGGTAAATGTAGGCTATATGGTTCCTATGGTTCCTATAGAGTATAGACGATAAGGCTTGTTGTACTGTATCAAGTCATCGTAAAACAAATCGTTAAAACAAAATCTATGGGTTCTATACTTTACCTCCAGTAAAATTGCGTCTATCACTAAAAATACTACTACTACTACTATTATTACAACTGCTACCACCACTACTACTACTAATACCACCACCACAACTACCAGCACTAATACTACCACTAATACCATCACCACTACTACCACTATTCCACTAACTCAACAAGGCGATGCTCTTAACAGTAAGTTACAGTTGAAGTCAAAGGATAATTGAAACTTATTACTTGTCCAGCGAAGCAAAATGACAGGTGATTATTGACGTCACATAAGAGAGAGAGAGAGAGAGAGAGAGAGAGAGAGAGAATATACCTTTCATCCCAATTTCTCATTTCATTATCCGAAGCTGAACACCTGTCCTTTTTCTCTCCAGGTGTACACTAATTAACTAATTGTTTGGCTGACTTTCTGAACCAAACTGCTGGATGAGTTGAGCTGTAAGAGATGTTCTATACCCACACCCACACAACGTTCTACCCACACAACGATCTACCCACACCTACACAACGTTCTACCCACACAACGACCTACCCACACCTACACAACATTCTACCCACACAACGATCTACCCACACCTACACAACGTTCTACCCACACAACGATCTACCCACACCTACACAGCATTCTACCCACACAACGATCTACCCACACCTACACAACATTCTACCCACACAACGATCTACCCACACCTACACAACGTTCTACCCACACAACGATCTACCCACACCTACACAACATTCTATCCAATAAAATATCCACAGGACTAATGGCTATATCCAATTAAGATATCCACCCGTGACACTATGACCTATATTGTTTTTATATTGTGAGTTAATGTCCCTCTTCTCTTCATTTTTTGCTGTGTTTCAGGTGTTCTGGGACGTCTGATTACCATGGTACCTCGTGTTGTGGGCAGGAGGGGAGGGTGTGGGGAGGGGGGTTTGGTGAGGAGGGAGGTGTGGTGAGGGAGGGTGTGGTGAGGGGGAGGTGACGAGTGTGGTGAGGGGGAGGTGAGGAGGTGAAGTGTGGTGAGGGAGGAGGTGACGAGGTGTGGTGAGGGGGAGGAGGTGACGAGTGTGGTGAGGGAGGAGGTGACGAGTGGTGAGGAGGTGACGAGTGTGGTGAGGGGAGGAGGTGACGAGTGTGAGGAGGAGGAGGTGAGTGAAGGGAGGAGGTGTGAGTGTGGTGAGGGAGGAGGTGACGAGTGTGGTGAGGAGGAGGAGGTGACGAGTGTGGTGAAGGGAGGAGGTGACGAGTGTGGTGAGGGGGAGGAGGTGACGAGTGTGTTTCATAGACTCTCAGCTTCTATAAACACATTATCTCTGTGGACTGTGAACGTATCAGGTGATAGGTGATTATAATTAGGTTTGGGCGGCACAGAGGGAAGCTTAGAAAGGTTGGTTTACGAGAGTCAAATGGTGTGTAAAGTTGCGTGACTCTATAAAGTTATAACACCTGTATGACACACACACACACACACACACACACACACATATAACTATAACTCACATCAAACTCTACCTACACCCAACACCCGGCCACTTATTGGTAGGAATTCTTTATTGGCGTCACCTTCGTTGGTGAGCTCTAAAGTGGCCCGAGAGACCGATACGGGACCGACAAGTCGTTCGCAGATGTTGCACGTGTGGGTGGATGAGGGAGAAGGGCGGCGACAGTGTCTTCCGGCGAGGGCGTTTGTCTGCCTCTACATGTAGTCGAGCTGACTCAAAGGTTTTACCACCCTCTCGTGTGGTGCTCCTCCAAACATCGTGATCGTGTCCAAGATGCGGGAGTCGATTTAGCACTTGTAAAGGTTTGTATTCAGACTGTCCTAGTAGCTTGTTCATTGCCCCCCAGCGGTAGAGTAGCTGCTTTGGCGGTCTACTATCGTCCAAGCGTTTAACGTGGCCGGTCCAGTAGTTGGTCAAAGACAATGTCTGACTCACATTACTACAGTTGACGTCAGAGAGGATACTGGCACTACTCTTGTCTACCTACAGTATACTGGCACTACTCTTGTCTACCTACAGTATACTGGCACTACTCTTGTCTACCTACAGTATACTGGCACTACTCTTGTCTACCTACAGTATACTGTACTGCAGAGCTTTAACGCTCCACAACTGAAGACACCTGCTTAACACCTGTTGCCATACAGATGTCCCATGCCTTTAACCTGACACCTACTAGCCACCTGCAGCCTAACAACCAATACTCCACACTTGTAGCCTGACACATAGCACCTGTAAAAATCACACCTGGTCTTACACGTGCACCACACTCCTCCCAAACACCTGTAACACACTACACGACAACTGTTCATCATATTTAACAAGCCCCTAAACCTTAACACCTGTGCCGTAAAATGCTGTCGGGTGTCAGAAATTTCATTTAGAGTTTACCTGCCGTGTATACCTGAGTCACCTTCATCCTTGTACCTAATATACTCCAACCTAACCCAACTAGTACCTAATCTACCCACACACACACACACAAACCAGGACCCCAGACGCAACTCTCAGCTGACAGATCTCTCAGCTCATGGGAGGAGAATATGTGAGGTGAGGCAGAGGGAGCGAGAGAGAGACCCCTCACTTCTCGTCCAACCTCCGTCGGGATAGGTCGTTACTGGGTCCCGCTCCGCCCCTTCTCCAGACTCACCGACTCACTGCTGTCCATTGAATCAGGTCGAGCTGATGACTACATTGAATAACTGTCACTCGTGTATAACCTACGATAAGTTCTACGATAATCTGTGATGAAATATACGATTAGTTACGCTAAAGTGAGGCAAAATCTGCGATAAATTGCGACAAATTCTCGGAGGTGAAAATAACGATAAGTGATCAAATCTGAGTTTTTTTTTGTGTGGGTTTTTGTCGTAGGTAAATATAACTTGATTAAAACAAAAACAATAACTTTGAATCGTGAACGAATTTAAAGATAAACTTACGTATTTGACTTGAGCTAAACCTGAGTCTACGTTACATTAGTGACTTACTGAAAGACAATGAAGGATAAAAGCTTGTGAAGAAATAACAGATGAGATAATAATACGAGGTAAAAAAAACACACCTGTGGA
This sequence comes from Homarus americanus, assembly GCF_018991925.1. NCBI lineage: Eukaryota > Metazoa > Arthropoda > Malacostraca > Decapoda > Nephropidae > Homarus > Homarus americanus. Next base: position 314,441 of record NW_024715982.1, on the reverse strand, counting down.
AGTAAAAAATAAATTGAAAATAGATAGGAAAAAATACACCTGTTCGTGTGAAATAAATTAGAAGTTAATTAAGAAAACTTACAGGTGGTGTCTACATGATGAAGAATAAATTATGAAATATTGAAGTAGAAAAATAAATTCTACTGTATGACTATAAATTAAAGAATGACTCAATAGCCTGAAGAAGAGACTATACTTGGTGGATAAAATATTTAGAATAAATTAAAAAGATGAAGGAAATTATTTTTATCGAAGACATAATTGAGAGAAAAAATCATGTTACAGAATAAATTATTTTTCCCTTACTGTCCAGATGAATAAACTCACACGTTATAGGTAGATTAATATTTACTTATACTTCAGAACAAAATTTATAAACAGAACAAATTTACGTCAAGTTAAAAAAAAAAATCAATGAAAAATTTACTTCGAACAATTTTATAAGTTAATAAAATAAAAATAAATAAATTTACATCACAGAAACAAACACTGAAGACAATTTAAAACAAAACAAAACAAGAAAAAACTTAAACAATGACAACAAGAAGAGGCGCCAGGTACTCACAGATAAACACTAAGGTAGGTGTTAATTAGTAAACATTATCCTACCTGTTATCTCGGGGTTAGGATTCTCAATTGTCCCTATGTTAAAACTGTCTCGTATCTTAACATAAAAAATGGCATTAGAATCACACCGAGACTCTTCCTTAACTAGATACATTCATTTAACACCAGTTAGGGGAAAAAATTAACACCGAGACTCTACCTTAACTAGATACATTCATTTAACACCAGTTAGGGGATAAAATTAACACCGAGACTCTACCTCGAGTAGATACGTTCACTTAGCACTAGTTAGGAGACAAAATTAATGTACTGCATATTTATGTCAACAATTTAGTGTGAATTGTTGTTGTACTTTAGTGTGTATGATAATGTTTAATGTGTATGATAATGTTCAGTGTGTATGATAATGTTCAGTGTGTATGATAATGTTCAGTGTGTATGATAATGTTCAGTGTGTATGATAATGTTCAGTGTGTATGATAATGTTCAGTGTGTATGATAATCTTTAGTATGTCAGTGTTTAGTTATGAGTGACAATGTTTATTCTGTATATTGAAGTTGTTTTGTATGAATGGCAATCATACTTACTGTGTATTTTGATCCAGTAATCTATATATTCGTAAGGATAATTTTCCCACATACACATCTTATACCATATAGTGTAAGGTTCTGTATATGTGTATTTACAATGTATATATACTGTATATTCAACGCTGTGATGTTCTGTATATACTATGAGAGTATATATGTGTGTATGTATGTATGAATAATGTATAATCATAGTATATGTCCTTTACGCATGGTGATTATACATACATACATACATACATGCATACATCCCATACACGCATCAGGACTTTAAATAACATTAATTAATATGATATGTGAGATCTTGGTCCCCATTGTTTATGAAGGTAAAGGGAGACGATGAAGCCATTACCTGACGTTAATTAGGACATTGGAGACCCATTTTTACACCTGTGGTTTTTGTGTGGGATATAAAGGTGTGAGTGCATCAGGAAGGAGAGGTGTAAACATGACAGACAGACAGACAGACAGGTAAACAGAGAAGACACATATAATTCAATAATATACAAGTGAAAATTCATAATATTTATCCCAATATTAAAATAATCAATTTCTTTTATAAACTTTTCATCCTAGTATTTATAACAAATATCCTCGTATGCACAAACTTCACTTCATACTGTACATATATTTTACGCTGAAACGTTATTCTATGCACAAACTAACCCCCCCCGATATGCACAAACTTCATTACACTATATGTATCTCAGCCGTATTAACACACAAGCGCACAAACACTGCGTACAGGCACTCCCCTCCCCCAAGCACAAACAGTTCGTAGAAACA
>NW_024715982.1:292500-310000 GCF_018991925.1 Homarus americanus | reverse complement strand
CACACACACACACACATACACACACACACACACACACACACACACACAATTCCATCATATCACAAACGTACATACAGACTCAAACCCAGATCGCGTGGCGTGTGTGTTTACCAAGCTCTTGTCGTGTCCATGGGGGCTTGGTTTCGACCTGATATCGAACCCTTGTTCTTGAAATGCTGGTCTAGTGGTCCTCTCCAGTCAGCCAAGTGCCTCTGTTACTGGCTCGAGGTCGGGGTGTTGCTGAGAGACAGAGAGAGAGAGAGAGGATTACAGGGGCCGGTGGGCGATTGGTAATGACTGAGAGGTGATTGCTTGGTGATTCAACGTGACTGGGAGGTGATTGACAGTAAATGAGAAGTGATTGGAAGATAACAACAAAATAGTCCAATAAAACCACAAGATTTCTTCAGACTATCATACAATATCAATCACATAAAAAGATACAAATGACCATACCTTAAACTACGGTAGTTAAAGCACCTCACATACAATAACAACCGTGATTGGTGATGATTAGTGGTGAATGAACTACGGTGAACGAGGATTGGTGATTAGCGTTAAACCTCAAGTGGATGAAATAACAATAACAGCTGTAGGAGGACGATAACATGAGATGAAATAAGGTAAAACATGAGACTAATTAACAGGTGTGTAGAAATTAATTAATTAGTGTTGTTAAACCTACAGGTGAAAATAACAAGAAAATTAAACATAGGAAAGTTCTTGATTCAATAAACGTAAGATGTAAGGGAAGTGAAGCCTCGAGATGAAGTGAAGCCTCGAGATGAAGTGTAGCCTCGAGATGAAGTGAAGCCTCGAGATGAAGTGTAGCCTCGAGATGAAGTGAAGCCTCGAGATGAAATGAAGCCTCGAGATGAAGAGAAGCCCCGAGATGAAGTGACGCCCCGAGATGAAGTGAAGCCCCGAGATGAAGTGTAGCCCCGAGATGAAGTGTAGCCTCGAGATGAAGTGAAGCCTTGAGAGGAAGTGAAGCCTCGAGAGGAAGTGAAGCCTCGAGTTGCAAGGTTTACTCTGCAATGATCAGAGAGGAAGCGCTGTACTGAAGCCTTTGCTGATTTAGGGGAATTAGAATACCATGCGTGACCGTGCAGACAGACAGACAGACAGAGACAGACACACAGACCGATCAATACCGACAAAGAGAGACAGAGAGGAAGATAAGGGGAGAAAGAACAACAGACAGACAGACAGACAGAGAGACAGACAGACAGACAGACAGAGAGAAAGACAGACAGACAGACAGATAGAATATTTCAATAACCTTCTTCTATTGTGGAATAACTGCCCCAGTGGACAAACTTTCCGAGTCTCTTTTTCAAATTGTTTTCAAAAGTTTACGATAAGAGTTTACGATATACTTAATAGTGAAATATATGGATACTATCAAATGGTATAGTATATTTAGAGGGAATATATTTTATAATGCTATATTTAAGGGAAGTATATTGCATAATGATATACTTTAAGGTAATAACAACAACAACAATAACAAACCACCACAACAACAGCAACAAACAAATAACAATAACAACAAAATCAAGGTGAGGTTTACATGGATAAAATTGTAAGTTAGTTGAACACCCAATCCTTCCCAGGTGGACCCACACGAAATAGCCTTTCAGCATTCCAAACTTACCTCACGCCACACACATTCTGTCCTCAAGTCGAGAAGTCAAGAGGGTAAGCTTTCTTGTCTCATTCTGATTGTTTTCTGTAAGTGGTAACGAAAGCTATCTGGGTGTGGTGGTGGGGGGTGGGAGAAGGGGTTAGTGTGGGGTGTGGGTGTGTAGGGTGGTGTGGGTGTGTGTGTGCAGGTGTGGGTGTGGGTGTGTGTGTGGGGTGGTATTTTTCTTTCTTTTTTTCACGTTGGCAATTACAGTATTAGTTGAAATGTCAATTATCGACTACGGTATACTGACCTGATTTCAAACCGGGATTATCTCCGTTGTTGCACACACACGCACACACACACAGACACACACACACACACACACACGCACACACACACAGACACACACACACACACACACACACACACACACACACTACTCGGGGGCAGCTGTTGACGATGGATTATTAAACACAAACAACTTAGTTTAGTTATGCATTCATATTCGGAGGCTACACACCCTGAGGTTGCTGTGGCCATGAGACTGCTGTGGCCCTGAGACTGCTGTGGCCATGAGACTGCTGTTGCCCTAAGACTGCTGTGGCCATGAGGCTGCTGTGGCCATGAGGCTGCTGTGGCGCTGTGCCTACTGGGGCCCTGAGTTTACTATGGCCCTGAGGTTACTATGGCCCTGAGGTTACTATGGCCCTGAGGTTACTATGGCCCTGAGACCATTAAAAAACATTATTATTTTTAACCATTCCCTACCATTACCTCCGTCTTTTGTTATATACCATTACAAATCACTATTAACCACCGAGTTAATGACCTCATCTGACTCTAAATGACCCCGACTAATGGGTAAACAATGACTAATGGGTAAACAACGGGTGTCAGGCACAATCACGCCCAACCATCACGATTCGAGCCAATAACTGAATAAATGCTCAGTGATAGTGAGGCATCAGTCACACAGAGAGAGAGAGAGAGAGAGGATGGAGAGTTCGATAGATGCGTTAATGGAGATAGATAGATAGATAGATAGATAGATAGATAAAGGGAAAGAAAGAAAGAAAGAGATAGAAAAAAGTGACAGCGAAGTCTTCATGTTATTTAAATCATTATCTATATACTGTGAGAAAATAATGTCAACCCACCCAACCTCCCACCCACCCACCCACCCACCCACCCACCAGCTTATGACGATCTTACACCCCAAATATTTTCAGGCTATCTTATCAATATTATCAAGATGGCAGCAATTTTCTCCGTAAGATAACCAATAAATCTTTCTTAGACTTCCTTCTTTTGAAACTTTCATAAGCCTCGAGGTGATATAGCTTGAGTTATTGTTATATATTAGTTCAAAAATGTATATAGCCTTTATATAAGGTATTAAGAAGCGGTGCGGCTATAGTATACTGCGGTTTAAGCTTCACTGCTCAAGGGTGAGTTTCTGTATTGTTTTTACACACACAGATACACCTACACATATACAAATATATTTAAAAAAATGAACACACACAAACACAAACATACATACATACATACATACATATCCAAACGAATGAACACACACACACACACACACACACACACACACACACACACACACACACACACACACACACACACACACACACACACACACACAGGCGGGGACGCTAGGGTTATAAATCTGGAATAAATGTGGAAAAATATTGCCCCAGAGATTTATTCCCCAACAGAAGCTATTTTTTTCCCCAGACAGGTATTTAAACCTGTCAGTGATACATAACTCCTTGAATATATTTCCCTAGTATTTAAGGTGATAACTATTAGCCCTAACCTAACCTAAACTAACCTTGCTATACAGTATTTTAGTGTTTTTTAATTAAAGTCTAAAGTCAGAATTTAAGAATATATTAATTAATTCACAAAGGTTAATTACGTTACCTGTACTAGAGGAGATATTAATTGTTTCTAATGATTTGAGAACATAAATAATAATTATTTTTTGATAATTACTTTCGAAGTGTTGATATATGAGATAAAATAATAATTCAAAGTTTATTTACATTTTCAATAAAATATAAAACAGTATTGTATTTTTTCTTTTTTTTAACACGTCAATTACTTCCAGGTGTCAAAAAAGTAATTAATTTTTTTCCCTAATTGTTTGAGAAGACTTTTTACTTAATTTTTTTTAATGTATTGTTGATTTTGTTCTGTTTAAGTGAGATAAAAATTACGGCAGGGTATTGTTGTCAGTCCTGTCTGTCTGTCTGTCTGTCTGTCTGTCTGTCTGTCTGTTTGTCTGTCTGTCTGTCTATGGATTTTCATCAAACTAGATAGGTGGTGGTGGTAGTGCTGATGGTGGAGGGAATGGTGGTGATAATGATGATGGTGGAGGGAATGGTGGTGATAATGATGATGGTGGAGGGAATGGTGGTGATAATGATGATGGTGGAGGGAATGGTGGTGATAATGATGATGGTGGAGGGAATGGTGGTGATAATGACGATGGTGGAGGGAATGGTGGTGATAATGATGATGACAGGTTGTGATAGTGATGGGGGGTAGGTGCTATTCAAACATGTAAAAAGACGTTGAATAATATTTATTGTTAATGTTTTGGTGGTACAGGTGAGTTAGAGGTACCGGTGATTAGCCGTATATTACAGGTACAGGTACAGTGCAAATACCTGTAATACTGTAGATGCGTTTTATTGTCCGAGTCATATATATATATATATATATATATATATATATATATATATATATATATATATATATATATATATATATATATATATATATATATATATATATATATATATAATAATATAAAGAGAGAGAGAGAGAGAGAGAGAGAGAGAGAGAGAGAGAGAGAGATGAACGTATCTAGTTAAGAATCTCACCAGGAACAACAATGACACTCACTAACAACGACAATTAACTATAACAAAGACAATGAAAACAACAATAAAAACCCCCCAAAAAACAACGATAATACAAAAACAAACTTAGTCTCAACACGTCACAACAACAATAACATTCACCTAACCTAACCTAACCTAACCTAACCTAACACCGACAAGCACAAAGGCTTTAAAGTAGATAAACGCCCCAACCAGGCTACTGACAGTAAGGGATAAAGCGTCATTATCCTGAACAGAGGAGGTCATTGTGGTGTAGGATGGTGGTTAAGGCGGAGAAGGTGGGGTGGGTGGGGTGGGTGGGGTGGGAGAGGTGGGTGGGGTGGGTGGGGTGGGAGAGGTGGGTGGGGTGGGTTGGGTGAGCAAGGGCGGGGGACGATTTTCTTATTTGGTTCTGGGCGGTAAGTTTTCACACCCTAGTTTGTTGGTTTGAATGGGCCCTTGTTCTAATGGGTCCTTGTTATAATGGCCCCCTGATATAATGGGCCCCTGATATAATTGGTTCCCTGTTCTAATGGACCCCTGTTATAATGGGCCCTTGTTCTAATGGGCCCTTGTTCTAATGGACCCCTGTTCTAAAGAGCCTCGTCCTAATTGACAAAAAGTAATAATTCTCTACCTTTATTTTTGTCCCGTAATTGGTGTTAAAAGAAAGTATTTAGCTATGGTTAGGTTTGGTTAAAAGAACATATCTAACTTAGGTACAGTCTCAGGTACAGCTTAGCCGCCATTTTGTACTTTATATTAGTACTTCACTTTATTTATATCCTCACATTTGTACTTACGAGAAAAGTTTACGGTAGGAATGTTAGAGAATCCATCTTTGTCGTGTAACTTAAAGTAGGTTAGGTTATGTTTTGGTTAGTTTAGGTTAGGTCAATCGGTAGAATTTAATTATTTTTTGTTAATATTTTAGTATATACCAGAGAGAACGTCGAACCCGTGTACCAGAGTTCTCATGTTGACGGTGACGTGTTTGTGCCAGTGAGGAAACATTTTTTTTTTGCCTGTTAATAAAATACGTTTAATTTTTTTTTTTTTAGATATGATTAAATATAAAAATTTTTGTCAGTGATTTGTTGATATAATTATAATGTATATTTAGATTAGTGATTTTAGATTGGAGTGAACAAGGGTAAACAACAAGAGTAAACAACAAGAGTAAACAACAAGGGTAAACAAAAAATAAGGGTAAACAACAAGAGTAAAACAACAAGAGTAAAACATCAAGGGTGGGTAAACAACAAGAGTAAACAAATAAGGGTAAAATGCAACAAGAGTAAACAATTAAGGTAAACAACAAGAGTAAACAACAAGAGTAAACAACAAGGGTAAACAAAAAATAAGGGTAAACAACAAGAGTAAACAAAAAATAAGGGTAAGCAACAAGAGTAAACAAAAAATAAGGGTAAGCAACAAGAGTAAACAAAAAATAAGGGTAAACAAGTAAAACACCAAGAGTAAACAACAAGAGTAAATATCAATGATAAACACGGGTAAATAACAAGGGTAAACAACAAGGGTAAACAATAACAGTGATAAACAAGGGTAAACAACAAGGATAAACAAGAATAAATAACAACAATGATAAACAAAAGTAAACAGCAAGGGTAAACAACAAGGGTAAACAAAACATGGAAAAGCAAGGGTAATCAACAACAATGATAAACAAGGGTAAACAATAAACGTAAATAACAATGATAAACAAGGATAAACAACAATGGTAACAAGAGTAAATAGCAACGGGTAAACAACGGTAAGCAACAAAGTAAACAACAACGATGATAAGCAAGGTTAAACAATAAGAGTAAACACCAAAACAACAAGAGTAAAAAACTGGATAAACAACAACAAGAGTAAAAAAAACAATGATAAACAAACAAAGATAAACAATAAGAGTAAACAACAAGGGTAAACAACTTATCCCTCAAACGAAGTGCGTCCATCAGTCAGGTCAGAAAGATATATATTGGGTTACCGTTAGTCTTTCATGATAAAACACACACACACACACACACACACATGTACAAATCGGTTATATACGTACACAAACACTGACATACAATAAAGCAGGTTGCTTGAGGGTAATTAATTAATATTTTACACCTGTGTATCTTCTTACGACATATTTTGCCAGTTTAAAATTTCGTGGAATAGTTCGTCTCTTATTAATACTTATAGGGTATTGGCGAGTAGGGTTAAAACCGAGATAAGGAAAGCAAAGAGGAATAATGAGGTAAGGATAGCAAGGGAGGCGAAGACAAACCCCAAAGGATTCTACCAAATGTATCAAACTAAAACACGAGAAAAGATTGGACCAATACGGTCAGACTCCGGCGAGCTCACTGATAACGACGGAGAAATGAGCAATAATTTGAATAAATATTTTTCAACAGTTTTCACCACCGAAAATTTAAACATGATACCCGAGGCACCGACTCTGTTCAGAGATAGTGAAGAAAACAAATTAAGTGAGATACTAGTGACTAGTAACGATGTTAGTAAGCAAATAGACAAATTAAAGCCTAATAAGTCACCTGGTCCCGATGAGATATTTGCCAGAGTATTAAAGGAATGTAAGGAAGAGCTTAGTATGCCCTTAGCAAAGTTGTTTAACATGTCCTTAAAAACAGGTGTAGTACCAGAATCCTGGAGGATAGCGAATGTAATACCGATTTTCAAGAAGGGGATAGATCACTATCCTCTACTACCGCCCAATCAGTCTAACATCAATAGTAGGCAAATTACTGGAAGCAATCATTTCAAACTCTATTCGAAATCACCTGGAGAAGCACAGATTGATCAATGATTCCTAACTAATCTATTAACATTCTTTTCATCAGTTTTCGAATAGGTGGACGAGGGGCACAATTATGATGTGGTATATCTCGACTTTATAAAGCCTTCGACAGAGTCCCCACGAAAGACTAATTAGAAAGGTAGAAGCTCATGGCATCAAAGGTGACATCCTTAAATGGATTAGGGCGTGGTTACAGGACAGGAAACAGCGAGTGAGCATTAACGGCACTAAGTCCCATTGGAGCAACCTCACAAGTGGAGTTCCCCAAGGCTCAGTACTTGGACCATTATTGTTTATTATATACATAAACAACATAGATATCGGCATAGACAGCAACATAAGTAAATTTGCTGATGACACTAAAATAGGACGTGTTATCAAATCTGACGAGGACTCAGCAAAACTACAGGAAGATCTAAACAAATTTTTCGAATGGTCTGAAAAATGGCCGATGAAATTCAACGTCGACAAATGTAAAGTACTCAGTATAGGAGATGTAAACAGGGAAACCAGATACCAGATGAACAACGATGCCATAGAGAGATCCGACTGCGAGAGAGATTTAGGAGTGATGATAAGTAGGAACCTTAAGCCAAGTAAACAATGTGTTTTTGCTCGTAACAAGGCTAATAAAGTACTTGGGTTCATACAAAGGAGTGTCAGTTACAAGACTAGGGAGGTCATCCTAAAACTGTATCTTGCTCTTGTGAGACCACACCTGGATTACGCAGTTCAGTTCTGGTCACCGTATTACAGAATGGATATAGAATCCATGGAAAGAATTCAGAGGAGAATGACAAGACTAATCCCGGGCATTAGGAACCTTGAGTATAGAGACAGGTTAAAGCATCTTAATTTGCACTCCCTTGAGAGACGTAGAGCGAGGGGCGACCTGATAGAGGTGTATAAGTGGAAGGCAGGGCTAAACAAAGGGGACATTACAAAGGTACTCAAATTATCCAACCAGGAGCGAACTCGTAACAATGGTTTTAAATTAGACAAATTTAGATTTAGGCGTGAAATAGGTAAACACTGGTTTGGAAACAGAGTAGTGGATGAATGGAACAAGTTACCAAATATCATCATTAACTCGAATACGCTGAATAGCTTCAAGCATAGGTTGGATGCTTATATGAGCAATAGGGGTTGGGTGTAAACGGGACTGCCCAGTATGGGCCAATAGGCCCCTCTGCAGTTTCCTCCATTCTTATGTTCTTATGTTCTTAATAAGTAAGGAAATATTATACATTCATGTTTTTGTGTTAAGTCTTTAATAAATAGCAACATAACCCCGTACAATGATAAAGTTGAATCATTAAGTATTTTTTATTAATTTTTATGTAATTCTATCGCTAAAATTTAAATCACATTTCACAGATAACCCAGGTGCTCACATTTCGACTCGTGTTGATGACGAACGTGATTGGGTGAGTTTGTACCTAAAACGGTGATTGGCTGATGTGGCTACGTTCTCCGCGGTAATTGGTTGATTGACTGATGACCGAGATTTAAATGCACCTTACACCTTTTTAAATCAGTCTCTCGTGTCACCTCATGAGACGTTGACGTGTTTTGTTGTTATAGTGATTTAAAGTGTTATATGAGTGTTTATATCGACTTATAAACATTCTACGGCGGCTATATATATTGACATATGTTTATTAGTGTGTATTAGTGTTTTAGTGATGAAGAAAAGCGTCGGATTTGGCCTCGGAAATGACATCTTCAAAGGACAGGTAAATTCTCGAGTTGATGACCGTTACCTGCCGTTGTACCTGCCCTCTCCGTCCTCCTCTCCTCTTCATCTTCCCTCTTCCTCTCCTCTCTCTTCTTCCTTTCCCTTCTCCTCCCCTCTTCCTCTCCTCCTCTTCATCCTCTCATCCCTCCCCACACACGCACACACACACATCTAGGACCGCGGGGACAAATTCATTTAAATGATATCCTTTTAAATGAGGCAATTTTAAACAATTATTCTCTTAAGGTTAATAAATACGACGATATATTATTATTATTATTATTATTATTATTATTATTATTATTATTATTATTATTGTCATTATTATTATTATTATTATTATTATTATTGCTATTATTATTATTATTATTATTATTATTATTATTATTATTATTATTATTATTATTATTATTGTGAGACAGGGAGATACTAAGTTACAACCATGAAGTTATTAATGTTTTAAATATTTAGTTAGGCAGATAATCACCCTCTCTCACCTGATTACACCTGTATGGATCTGTTTATAAATTTCCCCAATTACGTACAGTTGATAGGATGGTGAATTGTAAGGGAGGCGTAAGGAACTCGTTTGTACTAGACTAAATGATATTCTCCCTTTCTCCCTCTGTCTGTGTCTGTCTGTCTGTCTGTTTCTCTCTCTCTCTTTCTCTCAGCGTAGTCAACCAGGTAATGACCAATTGGCAAAGACAGCAATCACAAAAACAAGCAGGCCTCTGAACCACCACAAGCATTCCTCCTCTGTACCGGCTTGAACACTACTACCTCTGTTTACTGTCTCACGTATCGCCGTCGTACATGAATGGTACAAGTATCGTATGACTTTGTGGTGGTCAAAGGTCGTCTGGATTTACGCCTCATTATTTCTTAAAAGGAGTGAGGCGGCGACGGCTGAGTGAATACAGGTCGTGTTATATCCTTCGGGTCGTTGGTTCACTGCCGGTTTATTCTCAGTTCGCCCAGCTGTTGAGAGAAGGAGAAGGAGGGAGGTTGAGAGAAAGAGAGAGAGAAGTAGGGAGATTGAGAGAGAGACAGACATATCTCAAACTTGTATATTATGTCGATGTGTGTATATTTACGTACCTGTGTCTGTCTCATCGTGTCTCCCAGAAGCGTCAGTAAGTGTTAATCTCACCTGTGTCTCATTTTCCAGGTAAGGTGATGGATATGGCCAGGTGTGATGCTCGTGATTGAACAGGTAAATGATGTAAAAATCTGTTTATTTTTTTTTTTTTTTACAGACAGACATATGCACTCACATATACCCGCACATTCCTGCTCACATACACAATTATTGGGACGCACACACAAAAGACACTCACACACACACATATACATAAAATTTTGTACTTACACATCATGCAAACACTTACATGAAACATCTATATATTTATGTGTTCGAAAATGTACACATACTTTCACATAAATAAATACGTACACAGACATAGAGGTATGAACACATTCTCTCACGTACACACAACTACACCGGTATATATATGTACACACAAGCTCAGTTGTAGACGTAATACTCACACACACACACACACACACACACACACATATCGTCATGGTTAAAGAGATAATCACCTTATTTCTTCATACATAGTTAATGAGATTTTTTACGAATATGTCTATTTTTATGTATTATGTATGTGATATTCTTACATATGTATTGAGTGTATACAGCGTAATTTATGTATAATATTTTGGGTCATTATTTTGCCATGAATATTTATGAATCGAAAAATTATGATCACCTGAATATTAGACACCCCAGCTTATATCACCTGAAGATTACACACCCTAACGCTACCTAGGGATGGTGTTAGGTTAGGTTAGTGTTAGAGGTGTCTAATTTTCGCGCTGTGACTACTGTTGTTTACCGACCAGCTTCACTCGGACAAACAAACACCACCCTAGCAACCAATCTGATTGTTTGAACTATCACGGTTGCTAGGGACTGACAGAAATGGGAGGAGCTTATTCGTTAGGTCAGTAGGATACATACATAAATACATATATACATACATACATACATGCATGCATACATACATACATTCATGCATACATACATACATTCATACATACATACATACATACGCGCGTTATTTAATACACAATTGTAATGGTCATTCGTTGCATGAAATTTCACTTTGTATTTAAAATCTGAAATCGCTGAACCATTCCGGATTTATTGGCTCAATAATTGTAAAATTTAATATCCGTTTAATGAATAACTATATTCAGTTTGCATAATTTTACATATTTTTGGATCACATGAAGATTAGGCACCCCTGCTTATTTCACCTTAAGACACCCGGACGCTAATCGACATAACATCGACAAAAACTCATAAAAAATATAGTAGATATACAAACACACAGACAGAGTAGACAAAGAGTTGGAATACAAAACAAACAAACACGTTACTACTCGTTTTAGGTGGAATACAAAACAAACAAATACATTACTACTCGTTTTAGGTGGAATACAAAACAAACAAATACATTACTACTCGTTTTAGGTGGAATACAAAACAAACAAATACATTACTACTCGTTTTAGGTGGAATACAAAACAAACAAACACATTACTACTATTTTTAGTTGGAATACAAAACAAACAAACACATTACTACCCGTTCTAGGTGGAATACAAAACAAACAAACACGTTACTACTCGTTTTAGTTGGAATACAAAACAAACAAACACATAACTACCCGTTCTAGGTGGAATACAAAACAAACAAACACGTTACTACTCGTTTTAGTTGGAATACAAAACAAACAAACACAATACTACTCGTTTTAGTTGGAATACAAAACAAACAAACACAATACTACTCGTTTTAGGTGGAATACAAAACAAACAAACACAATACTACTCGTTTTAGGTGGAATACAAAACAAACAAACACGTTAATACTCGTTTTAGTTGGAATACAAAACAAACAAACACATTACTACTCGTTTTAGGTGGAATACAAAACAAACAAACACATTACTACTCGTTTTAGGTGGAATACAAAACAAACAAATACATTACTACTCGTTTTAGGTGGAATACAAAACAAACAAACACATTACTACTCGTTTTAGTTGGAATACAAAACAAACAAACACATTACTACTCGTTTTAGTTGGAATACAAAACAAACAAACACGTTACTACTCGTTTTAGTTGGAATACAAAACAAACAAACACATTACTACTCGTTTTAGGTGGAATACAAAACAAACAAACACAATACTACTCGTTTTAGTTGTAACATTTATTCAGATGTGTTTTAAATGCCCCTGGATGTCAAACGAGCGCATATCGACACAATTGTTAAATCACTGAATGCCAAACAAACAGACTGACATATTTGTTAAATCACCGAATTAATTATTTAGCGCCATTGCTGACGTGGTGACAAGTGGGTGATTTTTTTTTTATTTTAGTCTTTTCGCATTTTAGTTAATGCTATTGTTTCATTAGCTCAGGCCCCGCCTCCCTCGATCTGACTGATAAATACTTGTGGTTTTTTTTTTTGCACGTGAGGGATTTTGTTGTTTGGTACTTGTGTATTGATAAAAAATAAACCTTTCCCGACTTCACTGATGGATGTTTAACAAGTCAGGGATTTTTTTTTTTTTGAGATTTGTATTGAGTTAATAATTTATTCTTGGGGTCTGTTTCAAATATGTCGTCGATCTTTCTGATATGACTGATATATTTGTGTACCAGTTATATGCAGGAAGTACCAGGTGTATATAAGAAGTACCAGGTATATGCAGGAAGTACCAGGTGTATATAAGAAATACCAGGTATATGCAGGAAGTACCAGGTGTATATAAGAAATACCAGGTATATGCAGGAAGTACCAGGTGTATATAAAAAATACCAGGTATATGCAGGAAGTACCAGGCGTTTACCCTAGAGACCTAACTAGTCAAAGTGGCGCCAGTAGCCAATCATCACTAATGTCTTTGAGCATGAAAGGGCCTCCTAATTGGCCACGTAACACACTAACAACTGTTTATGTTGTTGAGGAGCCATCAATCACCAGATGCTCTTAATCGTTCAGTAAATACTAACACGTTCACATATCGTTCAATTATATCACTTAAATGCTCATAATATGCTCACTGAATGTCCCTATGTGTTCAGTCAATGCTCATATAAATAATAAGCATTCGTACATATCGTTTAATTATTACTTAAATGATCATACTATGCTCACTGAATGTTATATAGATGATAAACATTCGTACACGCTCATTAAATGCTCAGTTATCATTCATATGTCCACTAAACGTTCCCATTCGTTCAATAAATGCTAATGCTGTTAAGTGATGGCTTCATAAACCCCTCACAAACGTTCAAACATTCACCAAACATTTCCCAATCGTTCAAACATTCACCAAGCATTTCTCAAACGTTCAAACATTCACCAAACATTTCCCAAACGTTCAAACATTCACCAAACATTTCCCAAACGTTCAAACATTCACCAAACATTTCCCAAACGTCCAAACACTCACCAAACATTTCACAAACGTTCAAACATTCACCAAACATTTCCGAAACGTTCAAACACTAACCAAACTGCTAATTACAGGTCGATCATTGAACGTTGTAAAGTTTATTTCAAAGCTCAATAAATACAATAGACTCTCTCGGGCTGAATAAATCCTGAATTAAAATCTATTACTTTCACTCACTTACTTTAATCTTCACAGAAATATAGTTTAGAGTAAGTATGTTATGTTGACTCTCTCTCTCTCTCTCTCTCTCTCTCTCTCTCTCTCTCTCTCTCTCTCTCTCTCTTAAAGGGTACATAAGACAAAAAAATCTAACTCTTTTTCATTTCTTTACTGAGTTCTTTGTCGAGTTCATTCACCAGAAGTCAAGACATGAAGAGTTTTATACACACACACACACACGCACACACACACACACACACACGCACACACACACACACACACACACACACACACACACACACTTAATTGCTCCGAATACCTCTGATGACGTCATGTATGGATATATTTTTTTTCGTAATTTTTATATTATTATTTATTCTATGGCAAGTTCTTGATAAAATGCTAAATAGAAATTATTGACCTGGATTTGACCTTTAAAAATCAAGATGATTGTGTCATCGGCTCAGGTTAAAGGTCTTTACCTCAAACTTGCAGGTAACACGACACTCCCGGCCCCAGGTGTTGTTCTGGCCTGAAATTTTGAAGTTCTCACAAAAGGTCATTTTGGGGTGACTTGTTCTTCTGTTTGTTTGTTTGTTTAATTGTCTCCATATTCCTTATTTATTTCAATGTTGTTTATTTGGTTTGTTTCTTTTTATTAACCGAATAGTTTTTTTTTATTATTATTTATCACTAATAATTTTGACCATTAGTTATGTATTCATTAATGACTGTATTATTTAGTTCTTGAATTATATGTTTTATTATTATTATTATTATTATTATTATTATTATTATTATTATTATTATTATTATTATTATTATTATTATTATTATTATTATTATTATTATTATTATTAATCAATTCATAGGTTTAATTATATAATACATCCATCAATATTTTCTATCTATCAACAACATTTGGTCTTTACTAACACCAAAGCCTAGAGAGTCGAGGATAATTTGGAAGACAAAAAAACCCCACGTATTTCAACAAGTGTGATTATAATTTGTTTCGGCGTCTCTGTCTGTCTGTCTGTCTGTCTGTCTGTCCGGTTATATACACCCACAGATACCTTAACTTTGGCATTACCGTCATGAACTTGGTATGGTAGGTAGTGGTGACCCTGGTATATGACTATTAAAGGGATGACAGGCAGTCGAGTGTCAAGATATGGGTTGTGTTAAAATGACTCATACGTCCGCCAGAACTGAGTAGTAGAAATTATCGTATATTATCACCAGTTATCATGTTGGTGTCTCTTTAGTTATTTTGTGTTATCGTAAGATGGGATGTTATCTTCAAACAACATTTTCTGATCATCTGATGGTATTAAACATCATTTTCCAACATCTGACGTCATATTGCAACATCTATCATTATCTTACAACAGCATCTGACGTCATCTTGCAACATCTGACGTCATATTACAATATGAGATATCGCACCTTGCAACAACATATAACACTATCTTGTAACATCTGAACCTCACCATGCAACATCTTGGAGTCGAATATCTGACACCATGTTGCAAAATAGTATACGTCATCTTGCGAAATAGCCAACTAGGGTACGCTTCTGTGCAATATCCATCAACTGATAAAAATATTGTCTAAAAAAGCAACAGATTGCATAACCAGAAGACACAATACAGTATTTTCAGGTACCAATACAGATCACAGTGAAACATATTGCAGTGAACAGTGAAGGGTTTAGCTTCATGCGGAATTAGTGTTTGGTGTTATGTAATGGATGCAGTACAGGTGTTATGTAATGGATGCAGTACAGGTGTTATGTAATGGATGCAGTACAGGTGTTATGTAATGGATGCAGTACAGGTGTTATGTAATGGATGCAGTACAGGTGTTATGTAATGGATGCAGTACAGGTGTTATGTAATGGATGCAGTACAGGTGTTATGTAATGGATGCAGTGCAGGTGTTATGTAATGGATGCAGTACAGGTGTTATGTAATGGATGCAGTGCAGGTGTTATGTAATGGATGCAGTACAGGTGTTATGTAATGGATGCAGTACAGGTGTTATGTAATGGATGCAGTACAGGGTGTTATTTCTAAAGGGGGGGTGAAGGGGGTGATGTTAATGGGTGTTTTAGGACGATCTAATGGGTATCTAAGACTAAGTGACTAACCCATTATAGAGTGATTAATAGACACATCAAAGTGACGATTCTTAATGGGTTTGGATATTCTAGAATCACTCTATTATCGTCAATAGATTCATTAATGGGGAAAGATTCTCATGGGTGTCAAAGAATCACTATTGTAAACAAAAAACAAGTGACGAATCGACCGAGTATCAAGAACCAGGTGACGAATCTAACGAGTATCAAAAACCAAGTGACGAATCTAACGAGTATCAAGAACCAAGTGACGAATCTAATCTCAAGAGGATCACCATCGTATCGTAAAGGACAGACAGACAAGCAGACAGACAGACAGACATGCAGTACACGGAAGGATTCTAAGGGGGTGTGGATGTATGTGGATATATTGTTTACTTTACAAGCCACCCTTGTCTTGTAAACAATGGAGAATCAAGTGCCATGGAAAGTCGCCTCAGTGTTAAAAGTGAATTGTATGTACCCTTTCATTCTTCTCTCTTCTCTCTGTCTCTCGTTATTTTTTCCTTCCCTTGGGGCGGAAGAGAAAGGAATAGTCTTTTATTTTCATTTTCTTTCTTTCTTTCTTTCTTTCTTTCTTTCTTTATTCTTAATTTTGTTCTGATTTATCTCTCTCCTTCTCTCTTCTCTCTCTCATTATTTTGTTCCTGTTTCTTTCACTGTTTACCTTTCTATCTCTTTTATCTCTCTCTTTTCTCTCTTTCCGTCCCTATGTTTGTATCTCTTTTTTTCCCCTCTTTCCCCTTTCACTTTTTCTCTCTTTTTCTCGTTTGCTCTTCTCCTCAGTATACCTCTCAGTCTTTCTCTCTCTCTCTCCGTTCCTCCCTCTGTTTGTCTTTCTATTGCTTTCTCCCTCTGTCGCTTTCTCTCCACCCCTCTCTCTCTCTCTCCCTGTATCTTTCTATATATATATATATATATATATATATATATATATATATATATATATATATATATATATATATATATATATATATATATATATATATCTCTTTCTCTCTCTCTGTCTTTTTCTGTAACTATCTCTATGTATATCTCACGTACCCACACTTCTTTTATCTCTCTCTCTCTCTCTCTCTCTCTCTCTCTCTCTCTCTCTCTCATGTTTATATCGTCTCACCACAGTGACCCCCTCATGACCACTCCAGTAAAAGGTTGCAGGGAGGCGACACTGTGTACCAACTAACTCGGTCAGACAGTATAAGTGCGCTGCGTCTCGATCCAATTTACTGGGCTATAATTGGCTGTTCCGTGCGTCCATGCGTTGATTCATAGTTGCGTTTTCTACTGTCCTTTGTCTCTAGGATTGTGTTGGTGGATTTGTAAAGTGCGTTTATGAGGTAGAGAAAGTATGCGTTGATTCGTGTGTTTTATCTTTTTTTTTAAGACTAAAGTTTTCTTTGGTGTTCTCTTGATTAATGTTTCCGTCTTTGTGGCCTCTTGAGTAATTAATGTGTGTCCAGGTGTTCTCTTCATTAATGTACGTCCAGGTGTCTTCTTAAAACCTATCTCGATTAACCCTTTCACCGCGTGTCACGCACTTGCCATTTTATTCTGGCTACTGC
>NW_024715982.1:227500-287500 GCF_018991925.1 Homarus americanus | reverse complement strand
AGATGTTATATTTTTCGGATAACAAAAATTAACTTAAAAAACAGCTGCAATATATTATTTAATCTTGATCGTCCCCTTCCTTCACCTTCCTTCCTTACCTTCCTTCCTCACCTCCTTCTCTTACCTATCCCCCTCCCTCACTTTATCCACTCCCTCACCTCGTCTCTCTCACCTTCCCTTCCTCCCTCACCCACCCCCTTTTATCTCCTCCCTCACCCCCTTCCCTCACCTACCTATCATACACCCCCTCCCTTATATACCTGTCCCCCTTACCTTTAGGATGTTGATGGCGAATAATAATAACAACAATAATAATAATAATAATAATAATAATAATAATAATAATAATAATAATAATAATAACGATACTTATAAACATTGAAAATAATTATAGCCCATGTCTTCAATATATCGGGAAGTGAAGAGTTGTCATTATTGTGCAAGAAATTGTGGGGAGAGAGAGAGAGAGAGAGAGAGAGAGAGAGCATATACCTTCCAGCATAGGATTAAAATGACGACCAAAATAACGTAGTAAAATAATAAAAAAATTAACCATTTACCCCCATCTGGTTAAATCAATTATAGGAACTGCTTTGTAAAATTGCATTGAAATAAGCTGTCTCCTGTTCCCCAAAGCTTACGCCTTATAGCTCAGCAAACCAGACAAATGTAAAGAGAGAATTAGTGCAGTGTTCCGTATGATTGTTTAGCATCGTCATCAGTGTTATTGGAGAACGCTGGCTGGCCTAATGGGTTGAACGCGGAAGTTGACTGACTATTTGGCTTGAAAAATGTAACTTGATACTTGGGGGAGGGGGGGCAAGGAGGTGGGGTGAGAGGGTGATGGACTGTGTGTGTGTGTGTGTGTGTGTGTGTGGAGAATAATCAATAATAGACATAAAAAGAGGTGTAAATTGACTTAGTAAATACGTAAAAAAAAAAAAATCGAAATAGTTATCATATTGACATTCACAGCATCTTTACCCATGTTATCTCGTCGCTAATTACAGGTAAATCCACATACAGGTGTTATGGAAAAACCCCACTAAATAATACGTACTAAAAGGAAAACATTTTGCCTTAGAAAACTTAAAAGACACAGTGATATAATGTTAATAGAGATAATTAATTAAGACTACCTGAGAAAACCCGAAAAAGAAAACGGAAAAGAAAAAAAAATATATAAGAAATAGTTAATTAATTGGGTTTTTATATGTGATAAGAAAGAGCGTAACTCCATGGTGGATAGAGAAGGTGAAGAAGTAGTGGAGAAGGAAAGGAAGGAAGGTGGATGAGATAGAGAACAGAAGGAAGGAAAGGAAGGAAGGTGGATGAGATAGAGAACAGAAGGAAGGAAAGGAAGGAAGGTGGATGAGATAGAGAACAGAAGGAAGGAAAGGAAGGAAGGTGGATGAGATAGAGAACAGAAGGAAGGAAAGGAAGGAAGGTAGATGAGATAGAGAACAGAAGGAAGGAAAGGAAGGAAGGTGGATGAGATAGAGAACAGAAGGAAGGAAGGTGGATGAGATAGAGAATAGCAGAATCGAGATAGAATTACGTAAGAGATTAGAGAGAAGTAAAGAGGATTTAAACAACAGCAAAACACAAAGCCTTAGAAAGATAAAGGAGGAGAACTTGAGGGTGACTTTAGAGAATTTATTGAGGATTTAAAGGATTTATTGAGGGCGATTTTATAGGATTTATTGCGGGTGATTTTATAGGATTTATTGATGATGACTTAAAAGGATTTATTGAGGGTGATTCTATAGGATTAATTGAGGATGACTTTACAGAATTTATTGAGGATTTAAGGATTTATTGAGGATTTAAAGAATTTATTGAGGATTTAAAGATAACAAACTCAAAGGCACAAGACGTGATGAATTTTTTCGGAAGCAAATTTTTGACACCTAATTAGTGGCGAGATTTAGACAGGTAAACAATACAGGTGAGTGAAAGTGAATAAATAAAAATATTTGGAAATAAAACAAGGATTAATTAGATATGTTAATTTGGTGTCCCCATTACTAAGCCTCTGAGGACCATGGTTTAGCTTTTAACCCCTCGATGACCATGGTTTAGCTTTTAACCCCTCGATGACCATGGTTTAGCTTTTAACCCCTCGATGACCATGGTTTAGCTTTTAACCCCTCGATGACCATGGTTTAGCTTTTAACCCTTCGATGACCATGGTTTAGCTTTTAACCCTTCGAGGACCATGGTTTAGCTTTTAACCCTTCGAGGACCATGGTTTAGCTTTTAACCCTTCTTCCTGTTCTTCCTTCTTCTCCTCCTCTTCCTCCACCTTCTCCTCCTCCTCCACCTTCTCCTCCTCCTCCTCCTCCATCTTCTCCTCCTCCTCTTCCTCCTCCTCGTCCCACGTACTCCCTCCCACACACCAGACAGTCTAGTTGTATTAATTAAATAATACGCTACGCTTCTTACCTGTAGGTCGGTAATCACCTTTATATCTTCACCTAGTAATTAATCTTTTCCATTATAATTATTATTATTATTATTATTGTTGTTATTATTATTATTATTATTATTATTATTATTATTATTATTATTATTATTATTTATTGTTATTATTATTATTATTATTATTATTATTATTATTATTATTATTATTATTATTATTATTATTATTATTATTATTATTATTATTATTATTATTATTATTATTATTATTATTATTATTACTACCACTACTACTATTACTACTAATTATAATAACAATAACAAAGCAAAAATAAGAACAATATAATCGTCCTTGACAAATATACTTACGAGAAACAAAAAAAAAAGTGAAAATATACCATTACAAACAACAACAACAACAAAACATCATATCGAAAAGGTTACATTAATGGCTAAGTCTCTCCATACACTGTTAAAAAAAGATACGTTTTTTATTATACGAGAGAGATAAAGTTACTGTGATGTCAACAGGTAAATATCTCAGGTGACGAGGGTTAATTAATTTTCTTTTTAACAACCTCGATGGTGACTTTTTTTTTTATATATTTTTTAATATGATGTTGATTATGATGATTTAAGGATGAAGTTTTAATAAGATTTTGGTTTAATGACTTACAGATGATGGTTTAGGATGTTAGTTTGATGACTTTAAGATGATGGTTTAATAGGATGTTGGTTTAATGACTTACAGATGATGGTTTAGGATGTTAGTTTGATGCCTTTAGGATGATGGTTTAATAGGATGTTGGTTTAATGTCTCCTCCTCCTCCTCCACCTCTTCTTGTCCTACACCATTTTTTCTCTTATTTCCTCCTCTTCCTCCTCACCCTCCTCCTCCTCCTCCTCCTCCTCCTCTTCTTATTCTTCCTCCACGTATACCTGTCCTACACCATTTATCTTCTCTTATTTCCTTCTCCTCCTTCCTTCTCCTCCTCCTCCTTCCTTTCTTTGAGGTTTGTGGAGTCTTTGATACACCTATACCTACCATGATGAGAGAGGAGTGGTCATAATAGGTGGATAGAATTTATATTGGAAAGTAATAGTGGTTTTATTTTGTTCTCCGTCTCTCGCTCTCTCTCCGTCTTCACTATTTCTGTCTCTTTTGTAAAGTGGTTCAGCTCCCGTCCAAAATGTGTCTGTCTACGAAGCGTTTGACATTCCGTAGACAGTTTTATGTTTTCATGATATTGCTGTCCAAAATCGTTTCTATCCCGTCCCCTAAAAACGTTTATATCCCGTCCCTAAAAAAGTTTATATCTCTCCCCTAAAAACGTTTCTAACCTGTCTCCAAAAAACGATTCTATCCCATCCCCTAAAACGTTTCTATTCCGTTCCCCCCAAAAAAGTTTCTATCCCATCCCTAAAAACGTTTCTATTCCGTCCCCCCCAAAAAAGTTTCTATCCAGTCCCCTAAAAACGTTTCTATCCGTAGCATCATGTTGGTGCCAAAGTAATCATCCTCGGATCTGGCACTCAGGAAACGGGATTTTGGCACAGCTCCTTAAAACTGTAGCATAACCCGGAGTCTGGGGCGTCTATATTCCTTTCTCTTAACATTACCTGTGAAAAAAGGACATATTATTTTATTTTATTTATGCTGTAGTCTTAGTGTAGTTTTGATCCCAGCTTGGTTTGGTTTGGTTTGGTTTGGTGTGGTTAGGTTTAGTTTGGTTAGGTTAGGTTTGGTTAGGTTAGGTTAGGTTAATATGGAAGTAAAATAATCTTCAGGTGGTCCTCCGTCAGTAAGGTGTTGGATCGCTGCGGACTCTTACCCGAGACTTTGGAAAATGCACAAAATTGTTCCACTTATCTGCGTCTTCGTCAGCACTAGTATGAGGGTTATTACGCTTACCGCCAGAGCAGGCAGAATGTGGGATAATATGATCGTCTGACGTAGTTTTTATCAATAGCATCATTACAGGCGGGCGAACGTTCGTCTGGCATTAATTTACAATAGGGAGTATCACTATAAGCGAGCGAACGTTCTTATGGCTATAGTTTACATTGCAAAGTATAGTTTATAAGCCTGTCATTATTGAGAGGGGGGGGGGTCGAAGAGTAGGAAGAAAAGGGAGGAGAGGAAGGGAGAAGGGATGAAGGATTGAAAAGGGGAGAAAAGATTAAAGGGGACAAGAAGGGCAGTAGGGCGAAGAGAGGTGAAGGGGAGACGAGACGAAGAGATTATAGAGAAGAGGGAAGGGATATTGAAGGGTAGGAAATGGAAAAGGGAGAAGGATAAGGGAAGGGAACAAGAGGAAGGTCAGAAAGAACAAGAGGGTGAAGGAGAGGGGGTGGGTGAGGGAAGGGTGGGCAGAAAGAGGTGAGGTAGAGAAACTAGATGAGGGAGGAGAGATAAGGGGGGTGAGGGAGAGGAGCAAGGTATAGAGAGGGTGAGAGAAGAGAGAATATGAGGGAGAGAAGGAGGAGAGGGAAGGGGAATGAGGGGAGGAAGTAGCAAGGTAAGGAAGGTGAGAAGAGAGAAAAAAGATGAAGGAGGAAGAGGGAGGAAGAGGGAGGGGGGGGGGTAGTAGAAAGGAGGGAAAGGGTAGATAGAGAAAAAAGTCAGGAGGTCAAGAGGTCAGGAGGTCAGGTCATTGCTACAGAATCCTAAACATTATTTCCTCATGTCTGGAGTGTATGTGTAGCCGGGAAAATATTCAAGGTATTTTATCTAACCTGGAATTTCTCAAGGTATATTATTCACATCGTTGTGGTATTTTTATTACATGTGCTTTTCTTCCCTTCAAATATTTTCAAATTTTTTTTTACCCCATTTTCACAATTTTAGACATTTTTTTAATTTAGTTTTTCTCTGGTAATTGGTAACATGTCGATATATGTTAAATTTTAGTGGGTTTTTTATATCTTCAGGCGATCGTTTTATTATTTGAGAGAGAGAGAGAGAGAGAGAGAGTTGGGGGGGTTACAGACGTTGGGATAGATAAACAGACAGGTGGACACAGAGATCACAGGTAGGAGTCCTCACGGGGCACTTCATCCGGTTTTGGACTGCTTGACCGGATATGATTTTTTGAGGAGGGATTCTCTATCTGGTTGGTCTCAAGGTCTTAGCCCACACACACACACACATACACACACATACACACACACACACACACACACACATACACACACACACACACACACACACACACCCACACACATTAAGCACTTTACAACATACAGTTAATTCTTATTTACCAAATCTTTTACCACAATGTTTATGGGATATTTTTATGAAATTCTCGTCAGCATTTTTTTCTACTTAATTTTCAACCATTTTTTTTATTAATAAATTTCACTGAGCTTTATTGTATATTTTTATTTTTTGCTAAAGTTTTATATATATTTTTTATGACATAATATACCGTACCTTTAATCATGGCTTGTATTTAGGTTAAGTTAGGTTTGGTTAGGTTAGGTTAGGTTAGGTTAGGTTAGGTTCGGTTATGTTAGGTTAGTTTGCTTTCATCGGTTTGTCTGGAGGAAGTTTAGTAATGATATGATATGTCCCTGAGAGGAAGGTGTCCCTGGCTAACTGGTGTATTACCTCAGCGGCTGCAGTCATTATGGCACGTATACAAACATATGTGTATAGCTGTGTATGTGTGTGTGTGTGTGTGTTGGTAATGAGATAGGTAATTAGTTTGTCTCAGGTGGGCGGGGGTAGGTAGCGAGGCGTCTAATGTACTGTACCACTTCAAGACAGTGTGTGTGTGTGAGAGAGAGAGAGAGAGAGAGAGAGAGAGAGAGAGAGAGAGAGAGAGAGAGAGAGAGAGGCTGAAAACGCAACATAACACACAAACACACAACATCTCTATACCACCCGCCACCTCACATCCATTAAGCCGGGACTCAGTTGTGTATTTGTATTATTTGTGTATATTTTGTGTATATTGGTGTATATTTGTGTGTAAGTACAGTATATATATATATATATTCACGTATATTTCCGTCATCATATAGAACATCCTGGGAAAAAATGATTCGTCGTACGTCCTGTCATTTTTTATTTATCTCATTAGTAGTTAAACAAATATTTGAGATAAGAGAGAGAGAGAGAGAGAGAGAGAGAGAGAGAGAGAGAGAGAGAGAGAGAGAGATTCTCCTTGGATCTCTAATGGATTTTATGTCTCACTGATGCTTGAGACATTTTTTATATCTCTCAGTGGTGCTTGAGAAAAATCTTTAAATGTAAGCACTTAAAACGGTCGTAATATGAGAAACATAAAATAAACTGTTGACACAATGATATTTTTCACTGTTTCATTGGTATATTTCACTGTTTCGTTGGTATATTTCACTGTTTCGTTGGTATATTTCACTGTTTCGTTGGTATATTTCACTGTTTCGTGGTATATATCACTGTTTCGTTGGTATATTTCACTGTTTCGTTGGTATATTTCACTGTTTCGTGGTATATTTCACTGTTTCGTTGGTATAGTTCACTGTTTCGTTGGTATATTTCACTGTTTCGTTGGTATATTTCACTGTTTCGTTGGTATATTTCACTGTTTCGTTCTTATGATCTATTTCTGTGCGACATTAACTAAGTCACTTCCTACTCTAAACAATGAAAAAAAAATCCGACTTACTTTAGAGTGAAAAATATCTACCTGTTGTCTAGGAAAAAAACTTAATTGTTGGTTATTTAATTATGAAGAATTTTTCATCTGTATATTTTGTCGATTGTAGATGATGTACCAAAGTAGATTCTATTATTTGATGTAAAAAAAAATATATTGTGAAATTGTAAAATAAATATTGTAAAACTGTAAAAATGAAAAAAAAAATGAAAAAAAATAAATATGAAAGAAAATCGAATTGAAGGTAAAATAAATTCTCAAACTTTTATTTTTATTGATATTTGTCCATTACGTAAATAAATGACGTCATTCGTAGATGATTTCACCCCTCCTCTTCCCACTCCATTTCTGTCCCCTGCTTTACCCTTACCTTCACCCCTCCCTCTTTACCCCTACCCCTTCCATCACTACCCCCCTACCTCTTCCCTTCCCTTTCCACCCCTACCCTGTTTCTCCATCCCTACCTCCCTATCCACTACCTACCCCTCCAACCTACCCCTATCCCTCCCCTTCCATTCCACCCCTACTGCTCCCCCCCTACCCCTCCACCCCCACCCCCTACACCCTCCCCTCTCCACCCCTACCCCCCCACAATCGAGAAAAAAATATACCGCTGACTAGTCTTTAAAAGATTAGTTCCCATCTCCACAAACGAGCTCTAATTTTATTTTACAGCTTTTCAATAACACCAATAACACAAACCACGGTACAAATCACGGTAGTTATAAGCTGTATGTGAGCTGTATCGGTCATATGTCATTGAGGTGTCATCGTAAATATATGTCAGAAATTTTTAATATATAACCATTTGTCATCTGGGTATTTTTTCGAGGGGATTTTGTTTGGTTATGAATAAAAGTAACTCTGATTTTATTTATTTTTTTATTACGTTTCTTTTTATAGTTTATTTATTTATTTATTTCTTTATTTATTGTCCTGATTGTCTTGTTGTTAGCTAATTAACAAAGTAACATCAATATATTTACAACATCTTGTTTACCGTGTTTACGAAATAGGATTAATAAATTTACGCCTAAAAAATAAAAAAAATAAATAAATTATATTAAGGAAATAAACATTACAATAACATCATCATTTGTCACGTATTAATAATATAAATAACCACAACAGCTCCTGTGTTTAATAAAATGTCCCCAGAAATATAATGATTTAAAAACTCCAGGTTAAACAACAACTAAAAACTATCGTAATTAATTCAGTGGTAGATTAAATACAATACTTCAATAAAAATAACTCGTAGAAATACAATATATTTTATAAACTAATTGTATATTTTAGATTACAGTGGATAAACATGTTAACTACCGAAAAGTTAAAAAAAATTTCATAACAATTATTTTACGACAATTTAGAATTAGTGTATCTATCTATATCTGTCTGTCTGTCTGTCTGTCTGTCTATCTATCTATCTAGCTATTCAGCCGTCTATGTATGTATGTATGTATCCCCCTTACTTAAGACAGACGGGAAGAGATAGAGAGTTATAGAGACATATAAAGGAAAGAATAGAATACTGAGAGAGAGAGAGAGAGAGAGAGAGAGAGAGAGAGAGAGAGAGAGAGCTTCAGGAGGTCTGTTTATCAAGAGCCACGGTGTTTACGTCATATGCTCCGGATAATCGACTCAAATATTACGTATTTAATCAACATAATAAAACGTAAACAAAACTATAAATGCGTCCAGTAATTCTGTCATTAACCTGTATTTTTAATAACAATCGTATATGAAAAGTATTAAACGATTTATTAATTTAAAAAGGAAAAATGATCTTTGTATCAGGATGGTGGAGGCAACATCTCCTGTAAACTTACCTGCTGATTGGTCGACGATAAGGTATCTGATGATTGGCTAGACCGTAGTGACGTCATGACTTGTGGTAATGTGGTAGGGTTCAGAGCCTTTTATAGGCTGTTGCCACCTTAACCCACAACCACCTGGTACAGTCAGTCTCTTAAACAACACTGGCCGTAGTTACCATACCTATTAAATATATATGTATAAATCGGTCTATTTATCTATTATATCATTAGTATTATAACTATACAGTCTTATTGGTATTTGAACTCACAAAAAACTACGACTGTATTGGTTAGGTTAGATTAGGGTCAGGTCAGGTTAGGTTTGGTTAGATAGGTTAGGTTAGGTTAGGTTAGATTAGGTTTGGTTAGATTAGGTTAGGTTAGGCTAGATTAGGTTTGGTTAGGTTTGGTTTGGTTAGGTTAAGTTAAAATATTACAGTGAAAAAAACTAACTTTATTTATCTAATCTCACGTTCCTAAAAATATTGTTTGATGATAACTGATAAGCCTCCGTCGTGATCAATACACCTGTGGCTAAACTGATAAGGAAAACACGTCCTGTCTTACCTTAGTTACTGATAAGACTTGAATACCTTAACCTGTAATACTACCATCACCTGAGTTTAATTAAGGTGAATATTTAATGAGCTGATAGTTTCAGTGAGGAGGTATGCTATAACACGGGGTCATAGAGCAGTGATGAGAGAGAGAGAGAGAGAGGAATAGAATAATTGAGAGTAGAAAGTAAAAACGGATAGACAGTGGAAAGGAGAGAGAGAGAAGAATAGAATAAACGAGTGGAAAGGAAATTGGAAGGGAGAGAGAGAGAATAAGAGAGAACGAAGAAAAAGAAAGTTGAGTTAAAAGGAAAAGGGAGAGAGGATATTCACGAATGATAATTGAGAAGAAGCAAAGGAGAGAAAAAATAAGAGAAATAGAAAGAAAACAAGAGAAAAAGACTAACAATAATAAAGGCAAGAGAATGGGGAATAGGAAGAAGATATAACGATTGTATGAAGAAAGATAAAGACAGTCAGAATAACAAATTAAAATAGAAAGAACAAAAAATGATAAGAATATAAGCACAGGTGAGAATGGGATAACCAGGTAGAGGAACAACTTACCTGTAATGCCGTAATCAAGAGGGTTTGATTATACTGAATATTTATAAGTTAACTCCAAACAATGTAGCCTCAATACGCCAGGAGAGAGAGAGAGAGATTAAATTAGGTTAGGTTAGGTTATCGTTTGATTTTCGTTAAGTTAGGTTAGCGTTATGTTATGTTAGGTTAGGTTAATGTGAGGGTGATTAAATTTAAGGTGAAATAAGCTGTATAATGACGCTTCAAGTTTAATTTAAATTTTTTTTTGACATTTGAGAAGATGGGGGGGAGGACTCTTCAGGTGATCATAGAAAATTAATTAGTGTGTAGATCTCGCAGGTGTGTGTGTGTGTTTGGGTGATGGAGGTGGGGGTAGGGGGTGGAGAGGGGAACATCACCTGGTCTAGTAAGTATGTAGAACGGTGGCAAGAGGGGGGAGAGAGGTAGAAGGGGGGAGGGTGAGAGGGTGAATCAACCATAATATTTGGATGAGTTAAACAAACTCTTCGTTGCTGCTTTAATCACAATCTTCTTCCTCCTTCCTACATGTTAACAAAGGTAAATTTTGAATTAATATTGACGGAAAACACATCATTTTTATATCAGGCTCTGACATTAACAGTGTACAATTACCCTTTGGTTAGGACTTGGTCAGCTGAATGGAATTCGAAAAATGTAATCGAGGTCTTTGGTCTGGGACAAGGGGGAGTAAAGGAAGGTATTTAAGATATGCATTACTCTGCCATCTGTTGACCATTTCATAAACTAACTCGGTCATAACACAGGAATGGTCCTATGCTGTGGGAGGGGAAATCTTACCTTTATTGAGGGAGGTCGTAAGGGTCCATGTCCCTTTACTTTCCTGGTTGTAATGCGCGCCTTTGAGGGAGGGAAGGGTTTGTTGACATGTTTGTATCTTGTGTTAGGTGGGGGCTTCCTGAGAGAGAGAGAGAGAGAGAGAGAGAGAGAGAGAGAGAGAGAGAGAGAGATGCTTACAGGAAATAGATAATCTTTGGAGTAAGGAGGCAATCAATAGATGGGGTGATGGCTATAGTAAGGTGGCCACTGGAGTAAAGGTGGTCACTGGAGTAAAGGTGGACACTGGAGTAAAGGTGGACACTGGAGTAAGATGAATTCAATCACAAAATAAGTCCCTTCCCGATTTTCCCAGCAATCGCCACAAGCACGCGAGATATCTCCTCCAGGGATAGAAATCTTCAACCCAAGAATCTGTGGAGAATCTGGTGTGGTAGGCGGGAGGCGGACCACTGTGTTTAACTGTCGGGTGCAGCAGTTTTAACTTTTGCTTTTAACTCACCACAACACCACAGGAAGAATCCCCGACACGTTGATAGCAGATTGGAGGTTCTTTGTGTGTGTGTGTGTGTGTGTGTGTGTGTGTGTGTGTGTGAGAGAGAGAGAGAGAGAGAGAGAGAGAGAGAGAGAGAGAGAGAGACTAATAACACAACTAACCTAACCTAACCTAACTATATATTGAACAAGTATCGAAACATCCAGTAATATTGAACCCTTTGGAGTATAATATTTGTTATTTTCCTTCTCTAATAGTGTGTGTGAAAAGATTCGAATCGTTCTCGAGTCATGCTAATCTCTCTTTGAATCATAGTCGGAAGATACCACCAATCCTTTCTCGAATCCCTTTCCGAATCGTCCCTCAAGATCCAAATCCCTCCTCAAATTACCACTCCCAGATACCACCTCCTTCATGAAATCCAGGTGAAATAGCTCTCAGGTAAACTATCTATCCATCCTCGAATCTCTCAGAGCCATACCGTGTTGGAGATTCGCTTACGAGCTCGTTCCACGTGGCTGACAGTCTCGTTGGAAATTGAGATTGATTCCATCTATTTCAGAGACTAGGCTGGTGTTGTGCTGTGTATTCAGTCAGTGACGCAATGCGCTCCTCTCCCATGCTGCCACCTGGTGAGAATAAACTAAAGGGAATAAAATAAACCAATACGTTAATAATGATAATGATTGTGAGTGTTATGTAATGATGATGATGATGATGGTGATAATACTAAAATAATAATAATAATAATAATAATAATAATAATAATAATAATAATAATAATAATCCAAATTCTACTACAACTACCGCTACTACTGTCAATAATAACAGCAATATGCAATGATTTCTCTTTACTCCTCTTATAATAATCGTCTAACAAATAAAAGGTAAGAAGCAACGTAAGGAGAATCAGAAGAGGGACAGACGAGCGGAATAACGAGAATTGGATAACACAAATGCCAATAGGTACAAGAAATTCTCAAAAATTCTTACGATAAATATTTCTCGTAGGTCAAGATATAAATCCCTCCCCCCCCCTCTCTCCCCTCCCCTTACCCTTAACTAATTAACTTAATATAAACATAACATCATAACATATAAAAATTGAAGTGATTAAACTTGGGTTGGGTTAGCTGAGTTAGGTTAGTTGGGTTATGTTAGTTGGGTTAAGTTAGTTGAGTTAGTTAGATTAGATTAGTTAAGTCAGGTTAGTTAGATAAGGTTTGTTAGGTTAAAGTTAGTTTGGTTAGGTTAGGTTAAATTCCATGACCATTCATACCCCAATATCGTCAAGGGATCATCCGCAATACAAGGTGACATGCATTACGATTACGATACAGGAACTTAAATTGAACCCTACCCCACCCTACCCCACCCTCCCTTACACACACCCCTACCCTACCCTTACCACCACCACCTACACCTACACCACCCCTACCCCTACCCTTACCCCACCCCTACTCCCACCCCACCTCCCGTCCCACTCCCCCACCCCACCCTACACCACCCCTGCCCTACCCTACCCTCACCACGTTACCTCCATCCAGCACTTAAAATTTACCTGGATTTCTTGTTTATTTTGCATACCTTTGATACCTTCAGGTGGGGAATGAACCACAGCATCTCTGGACCAAGAGTCTAAAAGGCTCTTATGTTAATTTCTATTTTTTTGGGTGAGGTTAGTTTTGGTTTGGTTAGGTTTAGGTTAGGTTAGGTTTGGTTTGGTTAGGTTAATTTTGGTTTGGTTAGGTTTAGTTTTGGTTTGGTTAGGTTAGGTTAGGTTTGGTTTGGTTAGGTTTAGTTTTGGTTAGGTTTAGTTTTGGTTTGGTTTAGGTTAGGTTAGGTTTGGGTAGGTTTTGGTTTGGTTAGGTTTAGTTTTGGTTAGGTTATGTTTGGGTAATCTTCAGGGGATGTAATTTAACTGGAGGGAGATGGGAGGCATTTCTCTGACTCACTTAAACTAAATACACAGACATTTAATAGTGGAAAAGTCATCATAATAATCCCCTTGATTTCACTACCACAACTGGGTTCATTTATCACCTGTGACGGTAAAGGAAATGTGAGAACTCGTCGAACTAACTCACAAATTTACTATGCAGGAACCAAAACCCAAAATAGAAATGGGAACCGTTCACTGACTCGATCCAAACCTAACCTAACCTAACCTAACCAAACCGGCGACATTCATTTAATACTTGGGGTGTGAAGGATAGGTGGGTGGGGGGGGAGGTGGGGGGGGGGCGAACTCGTCTATTCTGAAGTTAAAAGCGAAATTATTATTGAATATATTTCCACGATTCAACTACAGGTATATACATTTGCTGTGCGTCTATATACATTTACTGGGTTTATATACATCTACTATGAGTCTATATACATTTACCCTGAGTTTATAAGCTCCACGTAGGTTACCTTGTGATGAAAAAGAGAGGATTCAGCTCAGGGCCGCTCTAGCACACATCCTGTAGGAGTTAAAATATCCTTAAGTCCTTCATCCTTCGTCTGTTGATGGCTTAACTAACAGCCTCACTCACACATACACAGCGTAATGACAATAGGAGATAGATAGAGGAGGTTTAATATGCCGTAGACACAAGGTGATGAGTAGTGAAGTGTTTTATTATCTGGGTGAGTTACAGACATACAGATAGATTCATACACCTGTACCCTCACTCACTCTTATATATGATCTTATACGCATACATACTCATTCATACACCCCCATCCACCCCCCCCCCACCACCCCTCATACACACACCCAAGTTAAAGCATTTCACCAGATATTTATTTAATTAAGTTTATTTTCTCACTATTGAAACAAAATATAAACACACACACACACACACACACACACACACACACACACACACACACACACACACACACACACACACACACCATTGAAAGAAAATAGTATAGAAAAAACAACCTCACTTAATCTTCCATCACCAAACACAATTCATTCTCTTGTTTACAGTTTGACAAAAGGTGGACAACGTGTTAATCTTATTTTACAATTGATTTCCATTTGTTTATTACATTTCAGTGTTTTTTATATGAATTTATATACAATTTTGTGTGTTTTTGTATTTTTGTTTTTCTCTATATTTCTCTCTCTCTCTTTTTCTTTCTCTCTTTTTCTTCTCTTTTTCTTTCTCTCTCTCTCTCTCTCTCTCTTTTGCCTCTTTCTCATAACATTAGTATCACTCTCCTCTCCTTACCTACTTATCTCTCTCCCTCCCTTCCACCCTTATTTACCCATGTCCTTCCTCCCTTCCTTCTTTACTCATCGTCCCTCTCTTTCTCCCTCTTCCTTATTTAACCATCATCTTCACCTTTCCTATATTTATCAATCTTCTCCATCCATCCCTCTTTTAGTCACCTTTTTTCCTCTCCCTTATTTATGCATATTCTATCTCTCTCTCTCTCTCTCTCTCTCTCTCTCTTCCTCCATTAATTACCCAGTTTCTCATTCTCTCGTTTCTTTCTCCTCTCTTCTTTTTTTCTCTCTCTCCTTCTATTTCCTTAATTAATTAGTGTCTCTCTCTCTCTCTTCTTCTCCATTCTCTCTTCCTCCCTCCCCTTCTCTCCCTCATTTATTCAACTTTTCTCTCTCTTTCCCTCCCCTATGTACCTATCTTCCACACCTCCTTTCCCTCCTCCCTCCTTCCTCCAATGCTTACCTATTACCCACCCTCCTTCTTCCATCCCCTTCCCTCCTTCCTTCCTCCCCTCCTCTTTCCTCCCTCCCTCTCTCGTTCTCTCTTCCCCCCCCTCTCTCCTTCTCTCCCTTTCTCCTCCCTCCTTCCTATCCCTATTACTTACCCTTTCGGATGGATGGCTCAGGTAAAAACGATATGAATTACGATGGCTAATCAAGGGTGTACCTGTATGGTCTCGTGGACAGGTGAGTGATGATGAAGGTAGATGATGGTTTGGCCAGGTATCCAAAGGAGGTACTTGGATGTTTTCTTTCTTTCTTTCTTTCTTTCTTTTTCTTTTCACCTGACTTTTATCTTAGTGTGTTGTGTTACTAGTTCGCTATGAGGCTGTTATGTATGTCGGAGAGAGAGAGAGAAGTATATAAAGGACTGCTAGTATGAAGTAGCCATTGAGGCAGAGGTCCTTCCTGTCCTCCTTATGATGCTTAGTCACCTCCTCCTCCTCCTCCTCCTCTTCCCCTCGTCCTCCTCCTCCTCCTCCTCCCTCTTCCCCCTCTCCTCCTCCTCCTCCTCCTCCTCCTCTTCCCCCTCGTCCTCCTCCTCCTCCTCCTCCTCCCTCCTCCTCCTCTTCCCCTCGTCCTCCTCCTCCTCCTCCTCCTCCCTCTTCCCTCATCCTCCTCCTCTCCCTCCTCCTCCTCCTCCTCCTCCTCCTCTCCTCTTCCCCCTCCCTCCTCCTCCTCCTCCCTCCTCCTCCTCCTCTTCCCTCGTCCTCTTCCTCCTCCTCCTCCTCCTCTTCCCCTCGTCCTCTCCTCCTCCTCCTCTTCCCTCGTCCTCCTCCTCCTCCTCCTCCTCTTCCCCCTCGTCCTCCTCCTCCTCCTCCTCCTCCCCTCTTCCCCTCGTCCTCCTCCTCCTCTCATCATCATCATCATCACATCATCATTCATACCTCCTTCTACCTCCCCTACATTCCTCTCTCTCTCTCTCTCTCTCTCTCTCTCTCTCTCTCTCTCTCTCTCTCTCTCTCTCTCTCCTTCCTCCCCTAGCTCCGCCTCTCTCTCTCTCTCTTTTCCTACCCTCATATTTCTCCTCCCCGATATCAGACTTCAACCACCCTAATTACCACACGGGCGATAATCTTGGGTCACACTCTGAACTTGAAGCTATTAGCCACTTGTGTTACGATACTGTCGATAGTTAAAGGGCATACCTGAAGGTTTTATAATACTGGATTACAATTATCCTCCTAAATTAAACTCTTAAGATTTAAACGGTGCTAAATTTAACAGGCGATAAATTTAATAGACACTAATTTTAACAGCTATTGGATAAAATTACATGTGGTAACTTTAACAGGTGACAGACTGAACAGGTGGTAAATTAAACAGGTAGGAAATACAACAGGTGATAATTAACAGCAATAAAAACAGCTATAACTCCTTTTAATAATATTCACCTAAAACTGATTAGGAAGTATGTGAGTTAGCGAGCCAGATCGTTTATCAACATAGTGACAGCTGCCGAGGATAATATCTAACATAAAGTTTATCTGTATCATGCACTGGTATACAAACTGCTGCTCGTGTTATTGAGATTAATGATGGTGTAAAACGTGTTGAATATATGATACATTTTGTTAGTAGTGTCCTTTGTGTGTGTTGTGTGTTGTTGTGTGTGTGTGTGTGTGTGTGTGTGTGTGTGTGTGTGTGTGTGTGTGTGTGTGTGTGTGTGTGACCTGGTGTACATAATGGTGACCTGGAGTGGTGACCCGGAATGGTGAACTGGAGTAAGAGTGAACGTTGCTTGCTGACATACGAGGGAGGTTGGCTTGGCCGGGTCGCTCCTGACAGTTCAACTCATTTGTTCTACTTGTTGCTGTCAGTTTATTCCTGTCATCAAAGCCTGCCGCTATCTGCTGTCTGTCTGTCGGTCTGTGGCGTTTGTGGTGGTAGTGGTGGTGGTGCTGGTGGTGATTGGTGGTGGTGGTGGTGGTGAGGTGGTGGTGGTGGTGGTGGTGGTGTGGTGGTGATGGTGATGGTGGTAGTGGTGGCAGTGGTGGTGGTGGTGGTGGTAGTGGTGGTGGTGATGGTGGTAATTTGTAGAAGTAATTAAAGCATCGCATTATCATCTTATGGGAAAGATTGACCGACTTTATTGAAGGAGATCACAAGGCTCATAGTCACGTCTCATGTTAACTTTAGGACACCTGAGGAAATGTTTGGAAAAAGTTTGGTTAGGTTAGGTTAGGTTTTGCTTAAATAAGAATTAGCTGTTTGTTAAAAAGAGTATTTACATGTTGTTGTCTGTCTCGTGTGTTGATGTTGTGTTTTAAGAATTTGTGGTGGTAGTTTGGTAGTTACGTTTTATTGAAGGAGTTATAGTTGTTAGAGTGTGTGTTGTGTGTTTTTTCTCTCTCTCTCTGTCTCTCTCTCTCCTCTCTCTCTCTCTTCTCTCTCTCTCTCTCTCTCCTCTCTCTCTCTCTCTCTCTCTCTCTCTCTCTCTCTCCTCTCTCTCTCTCTCTCTCTCTCCTCCTTCTCTCTCTCCCTCTCTCTCTCTCTCTCTCTCTCTCTCTCTCATCTATCTATCCATCCATCTCTTGCTCTCGGTCTTACTCTCTCCTTTTCTCTCTTTCTATATATGGACCAATCATAGAGTGAGTATGTGTTGCGACCAATCACAGCGTGAGTGACGTGACGCGGACCAATCTCCATCTATCCCTCCTCCCTCCTCATATCCCCACCCTTATCTCCACCTATCCCACCCCCTTCCCTCCCTCCCCCCTCCCCCATTCCACCCCTACCATATTCTACCTCCCCCACTCCCCCCCATTCCACTCCTCCAACCCCTATTC
Source organism: Homarus americanus (assembly GCF_018991925.1). NCBI lineage: Eukaryota > Metazoa > Arthropoda > Malacostraca > Decapoda > Nephropidae > Homarus > Homarus americanus. The sequence continues at coordinate 269,685 of NW_024715982.1, read as the reverse complement.
CACCCGTCCCACCTATATTCCACTCCTCCCTCCCCACTCCCTATTCCACCCTCCTCCCCAGGTCTTATCAAACACAATTCGGTATGATGCGAAGCAGATAATTTAATGGCCTGCTGAAAGCGGTGTGAAGTTGTGACATCATTGATCAATCCACTGAGACGGTGGAATAATTGGAAAGAGATGATTGAAAGATAGGCGAAACCGAGAAAAAAAAAAAGAGAGAGAGAGAGAGAGAGAGAGATAATCATAAGGTACAGTACTGACGTCACCCTTAGTAACCATTTCATCTTTGTCTGAGTCGTCATGGTTGCTAGGGAGAGGTGAGAGTGAGTGGAGTTTAGTATATTGTTAAATCATGAAGATAAATGGGTTTTGTATGAGATTTAAAAAAAAAAAATGTTATTTTTATGCTGTACCTTAGAGATAATGAGGTGTTTTATGCTGTACCCTAGATATATAGATGTATTTAAACCTGTACGCAGAAGTTAATGTGTTTTGATGATGTTCCTAATGGTTAATGGAGTTAAATATACTGTACCAAGATGCTAAGTGGATTTTTTCGATTCAATTTTTGTCTATTCGCTGGCGGGTATAGTTGAGGGTGACTTGAGTGAGATTGAAGTTGAGATAGGGAATGTGGAATGAATAATTGAGAGTGCAATTGCTTATTGATGTTCCCTGTCTGTCTGGTTGTCTGTCTGTCTTTTTAGTTCTTATTTATATCTCTCTCTCTCTCTCTCTCTCTCTCTCTCTCTCTCTCTCTCTCTCTCTCTCTCTCTTTCTTTCTTCTCACTCACTCACTCACAACAACTCTCTTTTTACCTCGCTCAGCCGCTGAACTAAAGAGAGCGTGATGTTTCAATCTGACTTCCGAGGTAGTTGACCCCGCCTGACCTGACCCCCAGATCCCATAATTTACATTGTCTTGCCCTGACTTAATGAGGAAAGGACCCCGGGATAATAAGCTGCGGCTAACAGTGGTGTGTGTGTGTGTGTGTGTGGGGGGGTGGTGGTGTGTTGACTGACCCTCGAGTCTAGGAGAGAGAGAGAGAGAGAGAGAGAGAGAGAGAGAGAGAGAGAGAGAGAGTAACTTGGGTAATTTCACTCTAATTTAACTCACTTTTCTCTTGTGTGTGTGTGTGTGTGTACGTATATTTTTGTGTACATGTTTATTGGTACAGTATATGAGCATGTGCGTGTGTTTAAGTATGTGCATATGTGTACGGGTGTATGGAAATGACTGTATGTATGTATATATGTATGTATGTATGTATGTATGTATGTATGTATGTATGTATGTATATCGTGTATGAGTTATAGTGAAACAAACTTATTTCTCTATTAATAAATCCAGGTACATTATTTTACCTTACAATAATAAAATAAATTCCTCTTCCAATGAACTAAATTTATCGTAGACTACATCTGAACTCGTATCGTAAATCACAAATATTCTGTATAGTATTAAGTTAACATATCTAGTTAAGCTCTAGTCACTGGGTAATGTTGACGCCATATTGGTTTTTGTTCTGTGTTTTAAGGTTGAGTTTGTCAGGTAAATCTCCTTTAGTTATGAGGGTTATAGGTGATGGTATAATACTACAGGTGACAGGATTTTAAGTTAATAATTCAGGATTATAGAAACGTTATATTTGACGTTTGTGTATAATTTCTGTAACGTGTGAAAATTAAGAATATATGAATGAATGAAATGAATGAATAAATTAAATGAGTGAATGAATAAAAGAAATGAATGCATGAATGAATGAAAATAATGAATGAATGAATGAACTGAATGAATGAAAATAACGAATGAATGAACGAATGAAATGAATGAATAAAATGGATGAATGAATGAAATGAATGAATGAATGAAAAATGAATGAATGAATGAATGATTAACTCTGCAAGATAATTAAAACCATCTTAGAGAATCAGTTATTAATATCGAATGTAAATATAAAGAAAATTAGAATAAATCCATTGATGTATCATTTTAAATTTATTATTTTCTCTTAGTGAATTATTTAGTCATTTTGGTCCCCTGTTTCATGAGGTCGTTTAACATGGTGGTAAATTGACGAGCGGTGGTTAACGATGGTTGGTTAATGTAGGTAAGTGAGGCAGATTATTCACGACCATATAGAGGTTTATTCACGACCCCTGAGAGGTATAAAGGTGAAGGAGTCATTTGAGTCTTCAAGTACAGTTTATTTCATTTATCTTACAATAAAGTGATGTGGGTCCTGTGTATCTGATAACTTGGGGGCGACGTTTGTTGGTGTGTGTGTGTGTGTGTGTGTGTGTGTGTGTGTGTGTGTGTGTGTACATTCAGACCCATTCTCGGTATATGCAGTGGGAGAGAGAGAGAGGGATAACATCAGGATGGAGCCACAGTGAGACGGCCTCGTCAAGTATTGTGGTGGTGGTAGAAGTGGTAGTGGTAGTACTGGTGGTAGTAGTGGTGATAGTGGTAGTAGTGGGGTTGCCTCTCTGGGTCCCGTTCTCCTCCACATTCTGGCTCCATCTTCCCAAAGCTTCGAATGAAAAGTTTTTAAATCTTTAGCTGAGGACGAGATAACACATATAACTGTATCTTCCCCCTCCCTCCCCTCCTCTGTGCTCTAAACTTGGAAAGCCTAGAATGCTATTAGTATACCGTCCTGTATGCCATGGGGGTTTGTGAACGTGATAACTCGAGTGAATAAAATCGGATATCTATAAAACTTGGTGTGTGGACATAACCCAGTAGTATCTCCGGCCAGCGTCGATATATAATCAATACTCTTACCCTATATATCGGGGCGTTACGGCCATATCCGCTGTTCTGAGGACTACTTTTGCACTTGGGTGATTGCGATAGCTGTCCTCCCTGGGGTGTTGGAGGAGGTATGATGGCAGGGGGTGATGGGAGGAAGGGGGGTAAGAGAGTAATGGGGGGAAGAGGTGATGGGTGATGGGAGGGGGACGCAAAGGGGTGATGGGAGGGGAGGCAAAGGGGTAAATGGGAGGATGAGGCAAGGGGGTGATGGGAGGGGGACGCAAGGGGTGATGGGAGGGGAGGCAAAGGGGTAAATGGGAGGATGAGGCAAGGGGGTGATGGGAAGAGGAGACAAAGGGATAATGGGAAGAGGAGAAAGGGGGGTAATGGGAGGAGGAGGAAGAGGCAAATGGTTCATCCTCTCCAAGATTCATACATTACAGCCCTCGTCTTGATGGGATTAAGAGAACTCATCAAGTTACGACACTCCAAGTACAAACTCTAGACCCCAGTTAGCGTGCCGTCATTGTGTCGTGCATTAACTTAAGAGCAGTTAGTTAGAGACGTCCTTAATCCAGCTGTTAGGAGTAAGAGTTAGCCATGTTAGTAAGCCGTTTCTTTGGCCTTATCTGTCCTGGTGGTTCGTAGTGCCTCGGGGTGACCCACTGCCGAGGAGGGAGGGAGGGGACTTCCTGCTCCTTCCTACTCCTGCCTCCTCCTACTACTATAATACTGCCTCTGAATTATCCTTCTTCTCTCTTCCTAACTCACACTACTCACTCTTTCTTCCTCTTTCTTCTTCTTTCTTCTAAGTATACACCACTCCCTCATGCAGTAGGGGAGAGGTGGGAGAGGGGAAGAGAGAGATCGAATTAGGGGGAAGTCACTCACCGACATGGTTGTAAGGAACGTGGGTGAGAGGGCTAGAGGGATAGAGGTCATGGATGAGAGGGCTAGAGTGGACAGGAGTCATGGATGAGAGGGCTAGAGAGGTAGAGGTCATAGATGAGAGGGATTGTGGGTAAGGGGAGGCCGTGGATGAGAGTAGATGGAAGAGGGAATTGCAAGGGAAAAGAGATCTTCGTAGGAAGTGTAAGGGAGGGGTAGGAGAGATGGAAGGGTAAGATCAAACAGGGAGAGAGAGAGGGAGGAAAAAGAATTAATGGAACAAAAACTTTCCCTCTCTCCATCCATTCCTCCTTCCTCCCCTCCCTCATTCCTATGCTACCTCCTATCACCCTTCCCTCTTTCTTTCCCTCCCTCATCTCCTATTCATTACATCCCCCATTTTTCCTATCCTTCATCTTTTCTCTCACCTTTCTCCTCCTACCTTCCTATCTCCTTTCTACGTAGAGTCACGGAGGAGAGTCAGCTGCAGTGACTATAATAATCAATAAGTAGAGTCCTGAGTCCTGCAGTGGTCGTAAGTATAGTCATATGGGGGAAAAAAACTCTACTGCGGGCACCATAATCTTTACGGTGAGTCATGAGGGAAAGTTCTAACACACACACACACACACACACACACACACACACACACACACACACACACACACACACACGCACACACACACACACACACACACACACACACACACACACGCGCGCGCGCGCACACACACACACACACATTAGAGATACTCCCGCGGTCTCCAACATGTAGAAAGAGCTATCCTCAACACATCGTCATTATGGGTGTAAATATGTCCATTACTGATAGGTTTTTCGTCTTTCTCCTATCACTTCCTTACACGCCCATCTGTCAAGACTCACTGGACCAAATTCTACTGACTACAAATATTAGAAGATTTGGTTATGTGAGTTTGGTTATTGTTACAGGGAGAGAGAGAGAGAGAGAGAGAGAGAGAGAGAGAGAGAGAGAGAGAGAGAGAGAGAGAGAGAGACGGAGAGAGGGGGGGACACACGGTAAGACGGACTGAGATTAATTTCAAGTCTTATGTGTTTAATTACCAACACTCTAAGTCATCTCTCGTCCCCTTGTCTCCTTGATTGATTGTTCTTGTTTTTCTTGTTCTATTTTATGTTCAGCTTGTTCTTTTTTTGTTCTTCTTGTTTTTGTTCTTGTTTTTGTTTTTGTTATTGTTGTTCTTCTTGTTCTTGCTGCTCATCTTGTTCTTGTTATTCTTAATGTTCCTATTATTCTTCTTATTGTTCTTCGTATTATTCTTATTTTTCGTGTTCATGTTCTACTTGTTCTTGTTCTGTTTTCCTTTTTTTTGGTTTTCTTTTTGTTCTTATTACTGTTCTTGTTCTTCTTTTTCTTGTTCTTCTTTTTCTTGTTCTTATTTTTGTATTTATTTGTTGTTGCTTTGTGTTCCATAATTTTGCCGTATTGTTGTATTGCTAAAAGTTACAGACAATACAATAAACATACACGTATTGATGATGTGTGTGTGTGTGTGTGTGTGTGTGTGTGTGTGTGTGTGTGTGTGTGTGTCGCCAGGTGCTACACCACCGTAATCTTCCTTAATTGGTGACTGAATAATCTTGCCGGGGGTAATTAAGCACCTGTATGGGTACTCATCCGGTCAGGTGTTTTGTTACCCACCTGAGGATGTAATCTCAGATGGTCGTAAGGTAAAATTTGTCTTATATTATAATTATCAGAGCGTCAGGGTATATTATGATGGATTCTCAAAGTTTCGTTCATCTATCACTTAATCTATCGCTAATTAAACGGAATCACTGAAGTTCATACCTTTAATTTGTTTTTTAATTGAAGGTGTGTGAGAAACAAATCAGGTAAGGGGGTAAAATTAATTGATTTATCACCTTTGAGAATCCATCCTTAATTGACCGCTTAAGTGAGACAGTTCAATATGTTTTCTCATTACAAGTTAAGGGAAATTCAATTAAAAAATCTTTGTTATTCTGTCTATTTTGTTGTCATTAAATATTTACATAAGAACTAATAGTAGCCAGGTAGATATGTCGTTACCTCACATGTTAGGCCAAGCAATTAACGGTATTTACCTTTGTATAATCCATGTTTCTGTAATATGTCCCTGTTAAATGACTTCATTCAACACCGTCTTGGGAAAAACATGTGGAATGAGCCTTTGTTAAGCTAACTTTGTGTAGTAATGAATAGCAGCCACGTAGATGACTCGTTACGTAGCCAGCTTTGGGAATATTTGATGGTGAAATAAGCTGGGTGGATTAAGTTAGGTTAGGTTAGTTGTAAAGTGGTTAATTCTATGGTGAAATAAGCTGGGTGGATTAGGTTAGGTTAGGTTAGTGTTAAAGTGGTTAATTTTATGGTGAAATAAGCTGGGTGGATTAAGTTAGGTTAGGTTAGTTGTAAAGTGGTTAATTTTATGGTGAAATAAGCTGGGTGGATTAGGTTAGGTTAGGTTAGTGTTAAAGTGGTTAATTTTGTGGTGAAATAAGCTGGTGGGGTTAATCTTCAGATGTTACCCACATGTTGGAGCAGTAAGGATGAATGAGTCACAGAGGCGGGTGGGATTTTCACTCTTTATTCTCGGCGACCATATTGTGTTATAGTCTTGTATATTCGTCACATTATTCCTCATAAAAAACCATCCCTCACACGCGAAAAGCATCCATCAATTAGGTCAGGAGAAGCGGACACGGGGAATGATGACACGGTACCCAGAAATAGGAAAGTGTTCGTTGAATGTCAGATCATCCGGAACTGTGAATCAGGTGGACGTGAAGGTAATTATAGCCCAGGTACATTAGCCAGCAGGAGGAACACTCATTACCAAGTTGTTGTCAGGTAGATTGTTTGTTGTTGTTTTGCTTTTGTGTGATGACCCAAAATAGCTATAAAAATATGAGCATCGGTAACACGGAAGTAATCAGACGGACCTGTTTTACCTAAAGACTTAAAAAAAAGGAAAAAGTAATATTGCGATGCTTATATATTAAAAAAAATGTCACTGAAATAGAAATGGGTTTTGTATTTGAAATTCTTCTCAGAAATATTTTATGAATAATGAAGAGAAAATTGTAATGAAAAAAATGATGAATGGGTGTATGATCGTTTATACACACACACACACACACACACACACACAAACACACACACACTTCGCGACCTAAATATTTAATAGTGTAATGTGTGTTATGTGTTTTGTTATTAAAGTATTATGTGTGTGTGTGTGTGTGTGTGTGTGTGTGTGTGTGTGTGTGTATATACAGTACTTCTGGTGATGTTTTATTATTATTATTATTGTTACTATTATTATCATTATTATTATTATTATTATTATTATTATTATTATTATTATTATTATTATCATTACAGTTATGAAAGATGAAACTTATCCTCTGTATTACCCAAGTTGAAAGGTCAATCACAAGCTTTTGACATACCATCAAAATAGACGAGTGAAATATGTTAATCTTTTTGTTTAATATCTTTTTCGTTAATGATGTTGTGTTAATTAATGCATATCCATCCTCGGGTCATAATTATCTTGATTAATGACACAGACACACGTATAATTAGTCACCCAGGATTTTGCTTGATTAGAATTTTATTTTTTTTTCTCTCGACTCGAACGTGATTGTGGCTTTTGGTGTTGTGGTGAAGGGGAATATTATGGTTATCCCTCAAACATAGAAAACGTTGACCTATAATTTCTTTTCTTTATTATATCTTATCACTTTCTCTGTTTATCGTCACGTACACACACACACACACACACGACGTTTAAGTGGGGGTTGAGGGGTTTAAGTAAGTGCTCCTGGCTGTGATTGGCTTATATATTATTACTTAGATTTAATACTTATGTCGTTGTTACTTGGTATGATGTCTTGTTACTTAGAATGTGTGTGCTACTTTTTTTAATTAGGGAGTCTAGTAGTGTCCTTGTGTTTATTATATTTGCTTCAGTGTTACTTAATATGATATGATCTCGTTGTGTTACTTATGTGTTCCTTACCAGAGTGTTGCTTAAAATGATATAATCTCATGTTGTTACTGAGAATCTGTGTTCCTTTTGGGTAAGAGGGTGAGGGGGAGGAGCAGGAGGGGAATGGGATGAAGAGGAAGGGGGAATGGAGATGGAAGGAGGAGGAGGAGGGGAGGAGGGGGATAATGGGGTGGAAAGGGGAAGAGGAAGGGGGAGGTGGAAGTGGGGAATGGGGGGGTGGAAGAAGGAGGAAAGTGGGATGGGATGGAAGGGGGGGGGAGAAGGGGGTTTCGGGGATGGAAGGGGAGGAGGGGGGATGGGGGGGGTTGAAGTGTGATAGATTCTTCTTAAGTCGTCTGCCAGGTTATTACCATCCCTTAGAGTTAGCCATTATCCCGCGTGTTGACATACACTTAAACGAATTTATCTTCTCTTTGATACGTCGTGCAGAAAAGTTGGGAGAGGAGTAGTGAAGATAGATAGATAGATAGATAGATAGATAGATAGGTAGGTAGGTAGATATATAGACAGACAGATAGACAGACAGACAGACACGCTAAAGAGAGATGTCATCCACGTCACCAACAGTTCCGGAATAAGAGAAATCGAGCTCCAGTACAAGCAATCAGACTGGTGGGAAGTTCGTCTGGCGTAACTCATAAACTTGTCACAGCTGGAGGAGATGGTGATGGAAACGCCAGGCTATGTTAACTGCTCGTGTTGGCATTCCAGGATTATAACTCTCATTTGACTTAATGCTATATAGCCCAAGTCTATCTTAAGGTCTTATTATAATATAGTGTTTTATGGGTTGGTATTATAGGTAGTAGATGTTGTGATAATAGTAATACTAGTAAGGGTTATATTAAGTTTATAAGTGTAATATTACTCGATATTACCCGACTGTCTTCCTCATTGAGAGTAGCGGTATCAGCCAGACGTCATCAATCACCTGGCCGCTTATCCTTCTAGCGAGTCAGCGCAATTTGAAGCCTTCTGCAAGCAATGATGTCAGCCACCTCTCTCTCTCTCTCTCTCTCTCTCTCTCTCTCTCTCTCTCTCTCTCTCTCTCTCTCCATTCTTCTCGCATAATCATTTTCCTTCTCCTTCTCTCTTTCTCTCTCTTATTATCATTTTTCCTTTCTCTCTCTTCTTCACTCTTTTTATATATATGTCTCTGTTTCTGTTTCTGTCTCTTTCTATCTATCGTTCTGTCTTTCTCTCCTTTATTCCCTCTATCTATCTATCACTCTCTCATTCATTCTTTCTCTCTATATCTCTACCTCTCTCTCCTTCACTCCTTCCTTCCTCCCTCACCTATATCAATTCTCATCTATTCTCTCTCACTTAGTTCTCTCTCCCCTTTCCAAAACACTCCTCTTATTTTCCTCCATCCACCTATTTTTATCATCACTGTTGTCTCTTCCGCTGTTTGATCTCCCTACAGTACAATGTGTTATAACTAAGAACAGGTTTTGAAGTAGATCCCCTTAGCTTAATTTATGATCGCTGTTAATGTCACCTTAAAGCTTATTACGTTGACAAATGGTTGGGATCTGAGGCTCTTGATAGATTTTCTTTGGTGGGTTGGGTGGGTTGGGTGGGTGGGTTGGGTGGGTGGGTGGGTGGGTGGGTGTGAGAAAATATATAGGAGGGAATGTGGTGGTGGTGATATGTGTGTGTGTGTGTGTTTGTGTATATATAAATAGGTCTTTGTGTATTTCTGTGTGTGTATAGATATCAGCATATAATCTTCTGTACACCCTTACATACATACATACATACATACAAACATACATACATACATACATACATACATACAAACATACATACATACATACATACATACATACATACATAGACGTGTGCACCAACTAAAGTAGACATAGAAAAGGATTATGAATGATTAATGTCTCGTATATATTTAATAATAATCATAAAGGATTAGTTAGGATTATACCCTCGTAATCCTTCTTACCGCTAGAATGAAAAAGGATTTAAAGGATTAACGCTAAACCTGTTCCTGACAATTGTATTTTTTTATTGTCGGTATTTTTGCTGTTGTGAATCTTAATGCATTTCATTCTTCTTTCATTTTTATTATTATTATGTTTTTCATTTCTCTTCTATCTTTTATTCTAAGTTTTTCTGATTCTTCATTTACTCCATTTTCATTATATATGATTAAAAAAATTTTTTTATGTGTAATGATAAAAGATCTCTAAGTAAAGTCTTGTCATTTTGTACCTCACTTCCTCGCCCTAAATCCCACGTATTAAATTACCAATAAAATCCTCTTAAGTAATCCTATTTAGGCCTGATTAATCGCCTTTCTCTCTCACTAGATCTTCAAATCCTTCTTGGTGGGAGAGTTTAATTTGTCGCCCTTAATCTACCTTCCTATTAGGCTCAAATTCTCAGGCTCGTGTGTGTTAATTTCAGTGACTGGGAGGCTATTCCTGGTTGGTCGAGTCTCAGTGCAAATTGGATGACATTTTGAGTGTGCTGTCATCTTTGTGTCGTTGTTATGTTGAATTATTTAACATGAGTTTTCTTACCTGCATTTAGTTAGATAATTTAACGTAAGGGAAAAATTTTAACGTAGGGAATCTTTAATCTCAATTCTTCGTGTGTTAGGATTTTTCTCTTAATTACAGGTGTGGAAATTTACCTGCCTAGTTCACTTAAATTAAGGTACGAAGGTGATTGCCATAATGGTGACGAAATTGAACTCAGACTCTACCTGGTTTATCTTAATGAGATGCAGTTCTTTTATACTTACGAGCTCTACTTACTTACTTACTTGAGAGTCTTGGTGAATTAATGTCCTACAGAACTTCTCAGAGCTGCAGTAATGTAGATCCCACACACACACACACACACACACACACACACACACACACACACACACACACACACACACCACGATTCTCACTGATACTGTCCGTCTGTCCGTCCGTCTGTCCAGCATGGCCAGGCACGGTCACTCTCTGATATCATCTCCTGGATTCCTTTTGGCCACCTCAGCCCCTCGAGTTGTATTGCAATATTGAACGTGTGAAATTCTTGCAGTATTGAACAAGGGTCACTCTTGCAATATTGAACCTAAAAAATTATTGAAATATTGAGCTTGCTACATTCATGCAATATTGAACACAAGTAACTGAGTTTTGTGTTTTGAAATATGCAATTGATGGAATGTAGCGACTTTGTGTCTAAATTTCCTTGTTTTTTTCCACCTTATTCTTTGTTCTATTCTGCCTTTTTACTTTTTTCTTTTATTATCATTATTTTCATCGTCCTCCTCCTCTTCCTTTTCCTCTTCCTCCTTCTCCTCTTCCTCTTCTTCCTTCTCCTCCTCCCCCTCCTCCTCCTCCTCCTAATCATTGTGTTTTTCTTATTTTTCAGTTTCTTATTTCTTATCTTAACCCTCCTCCTCCTCTTTCTTCCTCCTTTTCTTTCTCTTCTTCCTCCCCTTACTCCTCCTTTCTTTCTCGTCCTTCTCTTCTTCCTCCTCCAATTCCTCCTTTCTTCCTCCCCCTTCCTTTATTCCACTTTCTACCATTCCTCCTCTCCCCTTTTTCTCTTCAATTCTTTTATTGTTCCACTTGCACTGTTGTTCTTCTTTTTCTTCTTCATTTCCATTCTCCTCCCTTTCTTCCTTTCCTTTCTTTCCGTACACCTTCCAAACACAACCCCTTTTATTATATTCCTTTCTATTTACAGGTGAGTCATAACCCAAGAGGCTGGTAATGAACGGCAGGTGTTAATGGCTACAGGTATGGAGGCTGTTGTTGTTGTTTTTATGATGCTCTTCTGGTTAGGTTCTGTCTGTCTGTCTGTTTGTCTGTCTATATCTTTCTTTATTTCTGTTTGTTTTCTCTCTCTTTCTCTCTCTCGTGATTTCTCTTGTGTCTTTAATTCTCCCGTTATCTCGCTCTCTTTCTTAATTTCTCTGTCTCTATCTCTCCACTTATCTCTCTCTGTTGTTATCGGTCTCTTTCTCTCTGTCTCTCACTTTATTTTTTTCTCTTGCTCCCTCTTTCTTTATTTGTTTGTCTGTTCTTCTGTCTATCTCATTCTCTCGGTTTTTCTCTCCCGGTAAACAAGGGGAACATCACCTTGGACAATTAATTAAGGTACTCAGGTGAGATCCTACTTCATGAAAGTCTCAGGTAGCTACTCTTGCCTCCTCCTCCCCTTCCTCCTCCTCCCCTTCCTCCTCCTCCTCCTCCCCTTCCTCCTCCTCCTCCTCCCCTTCCTCTTCCTCTTCTCCTCTTCCTCCTTCTTCTACTTTTATTATTCGTGTAATTATTTTTTTACTCGTATTTTTCATCATCGTCATTATCATCTTTACTATTTTTATCAACATCATCATTATCATTTTCATTCGTATATGCCATCATTATTACCTTTAATTCCCATCATCATCATCATCCTCATCATCATCATCATCATCCTCATCATCATCCTCATCATCATCATCATGCTCCATTAACCAAGGAACATATACAAGCTTGGAACAAAGGAACAGTAACAGGCCTCCATAAGTGCTGACGACACTGTGTTATAGTGTCCCTGTGGCTGTTGTGACGCTTAGTATTGTTATTACCCCGAGAACGTAATCATCAGGAACCATAAGGGTGAGAATATTACTTAAGAGTACTTGATCCTCGTTCTTTGGGTTGTCAACATCTGGGGTTCGTTTTACCACTGTCTTGCCTTCTGATATTCTTTGCTGTAATTGGTCGCTTTTTGTTTTATTTTTGGGGGTCTGTCTGTCTGTCTGTGTGTCTGTCTGTCTTTTTATCTCTCTCTCTCTCTCTCTCTCTCTCTCTCTCTCTCTCTCTCTCTCTCTCTCTCTCTCTCTCTCTCTCTCTCTATTGCCTCAGTATTCCAATGCCGGGTGAGTCAGAAGACATGGCTTTCAGAATGTGTACATTAGTGTCTAATCAGTGTGTCAATCAGTGAGCTAATCAGTGTGCCAATCAGTGTACCAATCAGTGTGCCAATCAGTGTACCAATCAGTGTACCAATCAGTGTGCCAATCAGTGTCTTAATGTCCTAAGTTTTCACCCCTAATCAATGTATAAATCATTTCTCTCCAATTAGTTGCAAAGTATTTAATTGTGTACATATAAATGGGTCAAACTGTGAAATTTCTGTGTGTGTTTTTTAGGGGCAGGGGAGGGTTTAGGGAGGGAGAGGGTTAGGGAGGAAGAGGGGTTAGGGGAGGAGGGAGGGTTGGGAGGGAGGGGGGAGGGGGTGAGAGATTAGGTAAGTGGCGCTGTTAAATCTACTCACTGGGTTTGTTATCTGCTTGTTAAAGACTGTATGATAATTGAAGCTCTATGTTTTGACCAATTGGAGGTTATATGGTGTAGGAACAACGCTGATTGGGTGAGAGTTCAATAGTGTTAATCTGGGTTAATTTGGGTTAAGCTGGGGGTAATCTGGACTATAACAATGGTTTGGTAGTTAAGAGAAGATATAAGGTAGACTATTAATAACCCAGGTATATATGTGTGTTCTTATTGGTGGCCTCGTAAACTGATATGAATGTGTTGGTTGTGTTTTGGTTGTGTTTTGGTTGTGTTTTGGTTGTGTTTTGGTTGCGTTTATGTCTACAGATTACTAATGGAGGAAGCATCAATAACAATTAGAGCTAATGATCTCTATGATGTCTTCTGGTAAAGGTCGTTATTGTTTGTTTTGGTGACTGTTTTTGTTTTGTTTTTGCACCGAATGTAGTAGATGAGGTGCCCCAGTGCCATACCTAGATTACAGTGCCTCAGTACCACACCCACCCCACAGTGCCGCCCCCACAGTGCCACCCACACAGCCACCCCACAGTGCCGCCCCCACAGCCATCCACAGTGCTCTAACACCACATCACCCCACCAGTGCCGCCCACAGCTACCCCAGGTGCACCTTTAGCCACCCACAGGTGCCGCCCCCAGCCACCCCAGTGCCGCCCCACAATCACCCCACTGGTGCCGCCCCACAGCCACCCCGGTGCCCTAACACCACAGTCACCCCACAGTGCCGCCCCCACAGTCACCCCACAGCTGACAACAATATTCCATCTTGGAGCTCACACAACTTGCATATATGATTGCCAATTCTTCATCGTGAGGCTCGGCGCTGAACCAGACTCCAAACTCCACTGAACTAATTTTGGCCAGAGATCTGACGAGGTCTGCCGGAGTGACCTATTTAAGGCTAAAGAGATACAGACAAACAGACAGATAGACAGACAGACACGTTGCTTTATTAAACATTATATATTTTGACTCAGGGATCTTATTTGTTTCTTAATCTTCCCAGTTTGTTATAGTTTCCTGTAGGGATGAAGGTGTTTAATTATTGTGAGTGATTAAGGGAGTTATGGCGTGATATTTATGGAAGGTTGATTCGTCTATATTAAGAATATAGTCTGTTGTTTGTCTCTCAGAAAACAGAAAAAGTTAGAGTTGGTGTAAAGATGGAACTGAGAGAGTGAGAGGAGAAACACTGCTTTCTCCTCCTTCCCCCTCCCTGTTCCTTTCTTCCTTCCCTCCCTGTCCTTTCCTCCTTCCCCTGTCCCTTCTCCTTCCCCTCCTGTCCCTTCCTTCCTCCTCCTCTTCTCCCTTTCCTCCTCCTCTCCTGATGTTTTTTTCTCGTTTTACTCCTACGTGTCGACCTTGAAAGTGTCAGTACAAGGTTTAGCTTTTGTAGGAGTAGAGTATGGTTCGAGGATGACTGATATTATTTTGAAATAAATCTGTGAACTTACTCTACAGCAGAGGCCACCAATACCACTTGTGAGATTTGAGAAGAAATGTGTTCTGGAAAGTCGATGTGAGTAGGGAGGAGGAGAAGGAGAGGAGGGGAGGAGGAGGAGGGAGGAGGAGGGAGGAGGAGGAGGAGGAGGGAGGGAGGAGGAGGAGAAGGAGGTGGAGGTGGAGGTGGGAGGAGGTGGGGGGTGGAGGAGGAGGTGGAGGAGGTGGTGGAGGAGGAGGAGGAAGAGGAGGAGAGGGATGGTAAAATGGAGGAGAAAGTGAGGTATGAGGAGGAGAGACAGATAAAGACACAAACAGAAAAGACAGACAAAGATGACAGAGAGAGAGAGAGAGAGAGAGAAAGAGAGAGAGAGAGAGAGAAAGAGAGAGAGAAAGAGAGAGAGAGAGAGAGATCATTTTACAGCCTTACCTCCCACTAACAGACTGATATAACTCTCACATCAAACGGCAACGTACAGCTTCCCAGATACACTCCAGAGACCATCTTACTGATAGAAGTCATTGTCGACTACGAGGGTATAAAACCACGTCAGAATGAACCTTAACGACGGTGAGTGTAGAGGCAGGTGTTAGCAGTAAGGCGGGGGTAGTTCAGTGGTATACATTACAACATCTGGAGGGGGGTAGGTGGAGGGGTGTGGTTGTGGGGGAGGGAGGGAGGGTGGGGGGTGGAGTGGGGGAGGGTGGGGGTGGAGTGGGGAGGAGGGAGGGTGGGGTGGAGTGGGGCAGGGATGGAGGGAGAAAGAGATGGTGAGAGGGAAAGAGGGAGAGAGGGATCACGGAGAGGGAACCCCAGGTGAGATATTTACGATGTCAGAAACTGCTGTCAGTGAGGGTAGGAGGAGGGGGAGGCAAGCAGTGTGGTGTGGGCGTAGTATGGGGTAAAGATATGTGGGCGTGATATATAGATCGTAAACACCCATTTAATACATGTGGTGTGGGCGGTGTATGGAAATGTTGAGTATGTGGTATGGGCGGAGGTGTATGCATGATGTGGGCGTAATGAAAGTAGGTGAGGGTGTATCAGAGAGTCGAAAATGAGGAACTGATAACCGTATGAGTGTAGGAGTGGGCGTATAGGGTGTAGGAGTGGGCGTATGGGTGTAGGAATGGGCGTATAATGGTATTGGTGAAGAAATTTGGGGAGGTTAGGTGTAATACGCTAATGATTGGATGAGGTGAGAGGTGTGTTGCATAGTACAGGTGAGAGAGAGAGAGAGAGAGAGAGAGAGTAGTGCCCTTCTTTATCCCATCATCACCTTCTCCCCTCTTCTTCCTAACCCCTTCCTCCTCATCGTCTTCATTTATCCTCCTCTACCTCCTATCATCACCCTCATACACCCCCTCCTCATATTCCTTCTCTTCCCTCTCCTCCACCCCATCACCCTCTCTCTGCCCCCTCACCCTCCACCCCTCACCCCACCCCTTCCGACACAACATAACACACCCCCCTCTACCTCCTAAGATATATATACAGTATGTCACACTATGGTCCCGGTAGAGAATGTCAACCCACACGGTCATGAAATTGAACCTTATGGAGAAGATGAATGTGGAGAGAAAGAATGATCGTCAGTTGTATATATTCTTATGACAGTAATGAATGTTAGAGTTATGGTGAGGGGGGGTGGGGGTGAGGAAGGAGAGGAGATGTGAGGAGGAGGAGGGAAGGGAGGGAAGATTGTGAGGAGGAGGAAGGAGAGTAAGAGAGAGAGGGAAGGTAAGAGAGAGAGAGAGAGAGAATCTGTGCCACCGTATATGTACACAACAACAGTGACGCACACAGCTCCCAATATGTTCGTACATATCTCCCTACATGTGCACATAATTAGTGTTGGTCACTTTTAGCATGTACGCATCTCCCCTCATGTGCATATAAACAGTGACACATAGCTCCCAATATGTACGTATCTCCCTGCTTATGTACGTACTGAGAGACGCACACAGTCCCAGCATATGTGTATGTATTTCCCTGTATGTGGTCATAAGCAGTGACGCACACAGCCTGCCTGATCAGATAAACCAAACATGTAGGAAGATCCTTCCCTTAATGAGCGGCGCCCACTTACACCACCCCCCCCCTCTCTCTCTCTCTCTCTCTCTCTCTCTCTCTCTACCTAACCAACTAACCCACCCGTCCACAAACAGACCCACCCATTCACTCATCTTTCTATTCATCCATCCACCCACCCACCCACCCACACCCCACCCACCACACCCAGTAATTAAACTACCACTTCCCATCTTATCGTAAACAGTATGTTGGATATGACGTGTTAGGTCAGGAGGTCATTTAACTCTCTCATAAAGGTAATAATTACGTGGGTTGGATATATATATATTTTAATGGTGCTGTTATGAGCATAATTGAACGTGACTATTGCTGATTTTTGGGTCTTTGTGAACGTGTCTGATCAAGAGTTGGCTTAAGGTTACAGAAATGTGTGTAATAATGATAATGCTACTACTAATGCTACTATTACTACTAATGCTACTACTACTTCTACTATTATTTTTATTTTTATTTTTTATTTGTTTTTTACGTGGCCTCCAGCCTCCCCCAATAGCCACACCTTCGCTGCCATTTTCTTATCTTCAAATTAAATATCCTGATACATAAGTCGCTATCCTATCTGTGAATTAGTTGACTCGCAGATTTATGTGGCATTCAGTAACTGTTGCCTCAAACTACTACTACTACTACTACTACTACTAATGATAATGATAATAATGATATTCGTCTACAGTAATTTAATTAGTTTATAATTAGTTTAAAATAACTTGAATAATTACTCGCAGTGTTTTTAAGACATATTTACACAAACTTACATTGCATGTCTTCTACAATCTATCTGTTTACGCTCATGTAGTTTATATCATCTCTCTCTCTCTCTCTCTCTTGCTCATTGTTTTCTCTCGTTCTCTTTCTCTTTCTCTCGTTCTTTTCTTTCCTTTTCTCTCTCTCTCTCTCTCTCTCTCTCTCTCTCTCTCTCTCTCTCTCTCTCTCTCTCTCTCTCTCTCTCTCTCTCTCTCCTGGTAGTTCTGGCAGTGGCTGGCATGGGTCCACCTGGCGAGGACCCCAGACCCTGTTTTCCCCGGATTGAGGAAATCGGGATGTAATTGTCCCATTAAAAAAGTGTTAACCCACAGCTTTATGGCAGTGGTCACGAGAGAGAGAGAGAGAGAGAGAGAGAGAAGAGAGACTTTTCTTTATGCGATTCTTTTTCTTCTTATGATTTGTTCTTCTTATACATCATCTTTTCCTTTCTCTTCCTCTTCTTGCTAACACTTAATATTTTCTTCGTTCTTCAGTTTTGAGTCAATTAATATTATACTTAGACCTTGTTTTTTGTTTTTGTTTTGTTTTGTTTTTGTTTTGTTTTTGTTTTGTTTTGTTTGTTTTTGTTTTGTTTTTTTTGTTTTTTTTTGTTTGTTTGTTTTTGTTTTGTTTTTGGTTTTTGTTTTGTTTTGTTTTTGTTTTGTTTTTGTTTTGTTTTTGTTTTTGTTTTTGTTTTGTTTTGTTTATTTTTCTCTTCCTTTTTTTTAGGGTTTTATGAGGTCAAAGGTCAAAATCCCCACCTCTTATATTTTACAATGTTATTTAGTCATATTAGGAATAATTAAGGAGAAAGTTAATACACATTTACCTCGTTTTAAGTTCCTCATGACTATGTTTACAAAAGTCATATTGCTTTATTTATGGTCATCACAGGAGGTCATATTCCACATGAAGTCTTAATTTGGTTTGAGTTAGTTTAGTATTCTGCAGTAATTCTAACATTATGTATATAGAACGCCAAAGTTATTTTAGTAGAGGTGTTAAAATATGAAGGTAAATGATTCAGGAGTCTCTATGCTTTTTGGCCATTTTACAGAGGTCACAGTTCATTAAAAATACACACATATTGGTTTAGTAACTCATATTCCTGTTGTACTTCAAGCGGTTTACAATAACTTCTTGAAAACAAAAGGTTGGGATATATGTGTGTGTGTGTGTGTGTGTGTGTGTGTGTGTGTGTGTGTGTGTGTGTGTGTGTGTGTGTGTGTGTGTGTGTGTGTGTGTGTGTGAACAGCACCACTCAGACCACACTCAACCTTAGCGAAGCAGTTGAAGATATTTTACTATTTGTCATCGTGCCAAGTACCACTGGGTAGGTGTACAGTGTCAACACTTACTTGGCCAGACTGTTGACAGATTCTGTGTCGTAATTAGTATCACGTAATCAAAGTGGCTTCCTTGATCATCATTGCTATACACTATTAATTTCCCGTGGGAATTTTCATGTAGCAAACACTGCCCATGCGAGGGTGTTGAAGGGAATTTAACTGCATAAGACCAGTTTACCGTCGGAAGGATTAGCAGTAGCGCCTTTGAGATACGGTGGAACATAACTGAGTACAGGACTAGGATGTGGTGATTATGGCTCGCTAAGACCCTCGCCTGAGTCACCTTGTCAACTGAGGAAGAGAGGGTCAGGCCAAAACCACTTATCTCTCTCGGTGGTCTTGGTCAGGCACTCGTGTACCCCAACAGTCTAGAGACCATTTACATACTTAACTAATAGAGAGAGAGAGGACAAGAGAACACTGTAAACAGGATCTCACAATGATGTCTCTAGAGCAGAAGTGAGTTAGTGCCATCTCGAGGACCACCTCTCTCCTGGCACTTGAATCTCAAACACAAAACACTGAGAATAAAAGCAAACGAGGAGGAGGAGGTACATACAGAGTCAGACAAAAAAGACAAACAGGGGGCGTGTGCGGGGGCGTGTACAAGAGGGCGTGTACAGGAGGGGGTGTGTGTTTCAGGTTTGCATAACACATGGAGTCGTGTCTAGAATTAAAGTCCTGTTCAGAACAGTTTTGTCTGCCACTAAATTAAGGCAGGGTGTGTGTGTGTGTGTGTGTGTGTGTGTGTGTGTGTGTGTGTGTGTGTGTGTGTGTGTGTGTGTGTGTGTGTGTGTGTGTGTGTGTGTGTGTGTGTGTGTGTGTGTGTGTGTGTGTGTGTGTGTGTGTGTGTGTGTGTGTGTGTGTGTGTGTGTGTGTGTGTGACTCAATAACGTCATTTCCGGTCAGTAGTGAATGAAAAAACTTTATGGATTATTTTTGTCAACTTCTGGCCAAGACCAACAAGAGGAGATAACAAACGATAGACATTCAACTATCACCCCATCATCCGAGAGGGAAGATGGGAGAGGGAAGATGAGAGGAAGAGGTGAGGGAAGAGGTGAGCTATACACTTATGGACTCACACTTAAATATATTGACTCACTAACTCACCTACTTACCCACTCATTCAAGAGCCATTGGCCACGTATTGTATAATAATGGCCATTACCAATAATACAGCCATTAATATCAATAATAATAATAACACACACACACACACACAAATATTAAAGATAAATCACATATCAGATTCGCCCCCAAGAAAGAAGTGATAAAACTGATGTCATTAAATACAGTTACAATGACATGACATTAATGGAATCCAGCTGTAATAATGACATCTCATTTTCTCCCGTCAATTTAGGATCTGAGTCGGGAATTATTAGAAGGATTTTAGTCTAGGATATTGGAGGCCATCTCAGGTGACTGTTACCTCGAGAGTCCTACAATAAGAGGATTAGTAAATATCCTTCGAAGACATGTAGGATATCTCGACTGTTGTGAATTGCTGGAGCCATTTCATAGTCTCCTTCCCTAACTCCTTCCTTCCTTCTTCGCTCTCTCCCCTCTTCCTTCTCTCTCTCTCTCTCCCTCTCTCCCTCTCCCTCTCTCACTCCTTTCTTCCCTCCCTCCCTCCATCCCTATCTTCTTCTTTCCTCCCTCTCTCCCTCACTCCTTCCTATCTCCCTCTCCCTCCCTCCCTTCTACTCTCCCTCTCCCTATCTGGTGATCTAAGGACATCCCAGGTTAGGTTAGGTTAGCTTTGTCGACAGGTCAACTGGGTGGCTAAAATGCTGTTCTGAAATCCCAGCAACCAGACACAGGAAATATTCTATTTATTTACAACAAATCTCACTGCCAGAATGAAAGTGGATACTGTTACTTAAGTCTCTCGCTCTATTTTCTCTCACTATCTTTACCTCTACCTGACTGTCTTTAGAAATTAAATTAACTCTTTATAATTGTATGAAATTAATGAGTTTTATTTTATTTTTTTAGAATTCACACAAGACTGAAAAGAAAATGCATGGAATATAGTTTTTAATTTTTGTTTTTATTTGATTATTTATTATTTTTTTTCTCATTTTTTATATAATTTGTAACAGAAATATTCGTGAAGGTTAATTGTATGACTGACTTTTACCTTGGGATGTGACCTCGTTGTTGTTGTTGTTGTTGTTGTAAAGGAAAATTTATACTATGAACAAAATGAAAGGAAATAATAAATGTTTTTAGACATCAAAAGTAACTGACATTTATCATAATACACACACACACACACACACACACACACACACACACACACACACACACACACACACACACACATACTGCTTATGATTTCATCTGTTTGTTGATCTGTAAATATCACTCTTATTCGTTATTTGATTATTCCTATTTCTTATTTCATCCTCTATCACTTTCTCTTTCCATCACCCACTCGTTCCATTTTCTTTCTCCTTCTTTCGTTCATTATTTTAAAACGAATTGGACATTACACACCACCTAACCTAACCTAGTAGTAGTAGTAGTAGTAGTAAAGTAGTATAGTAGTAGTAGTATAGTCGTAGTAGTAGTAGTAGTAGTAGTGTGTGTGTGTGTGTGTGTGTGTGTGTGTGTGGTGAAGATCCATTGAATAGGTGAATCTGAAAGTGCGTCATTATATAGAGTAGGTAAGCGAACGTGCGTCTGGCGAAGATCTTTTATGTATGTGATTAAGAGCAAGCGATGTTACATACCATAAGCGAGCGAACGTGCGTCTGGCGGAACTCCTAAAAACATGTCATTCTGGGTTGGACGGATCGGCACACCTGTTGACTGCTGCTAATGACATTCTTTCCCTTCCTTTATTCCCCCTTATTCTCCCTTTGTCTCCCTTTTCCTCCCTTTATCAACCGTTAACCTTTCTTTATCTCCCTTTTCCCACTTTAACACCCTTACTTACTTACTTACTTACTTACTTGCTTACTTTTAATGTTGTCAAGTAAGTAACCACATTAGATATATTTATCACTTATATTACCCTTACGCAACCACTTTCTCCCGCCAGTTGAGGCTCTCACTTAAGCTACTTGAGTCATTGTTTGCCTGAGCCGTTAAGTGCGTCTGTTAAGTGCCTCGGATCATGCTTAAGTGTCTTTGCATTTTTAAGTGATAATTTACGTATATTTTTTTATACTGGTAAGGTAATGCGAGTTAATTTGTGTATGTGGGGGGATAATAATAATAATAATAAACGGTTTATTAATAGAGTTGCAGCCGGTGACTGAAAATATACAGACTTACATTTGATTTAGACATAATGATATGTGTGTTTGTGTGTGTGTGTGTGTTGCGCCACTGGGTACGTTATTGATAACCTCTCTTGGGTATTATTGTTTGTTGGTTTATGCCAAGGTGTGTGTGTGTGTGTGTGTGTGTGTGTGTGTGTGTGTGTGTGTTTGACCTCCTCCCTCTTTCTCTCTTTCTCAACCTTCCCCTCTCACCCCCTTTCTCTTTATTACTCTCCTCTCTCTTTTCTTTCTCTCCTTCTCTCTTTCTCTCTATGCCCTTTCCTCTCACTCTCTCTAACCATTGCCCCCAAAACTACAACACTTGCCCCCAAAACCCTCTAACACTTGCCCCAAAACTACAACACTTGCCCCCAAAACTACAACCACTTGCCCCAAAACTACAACACTTGCCCCAAAACTACAACACTTGCCTCCAAAACTACAACACTTGCCCCAAAACTACAACACTTGCCCCCAAAACTACAACACTTGCCTCCCAAAACTACAACACTTGCCCCCAAAACTACGACACTTGCCTCCAAAACTACAACCTTGCCCCCAAAACTACAACACTTGCCCCCAAAATTCTCTGAGACATAGAGGCGAACACCGCCAATAAGTCAACTAAACTTTAGCTCTTAGAAGACGGGGCCTCGAATTTTGGGTCTCAACAGAGGGTGGGTGGCAGGTGGTGGGTGGCCGGGAGTGGGCGGTGGGTGGCAGATGGTCGGTGAATGGTGAGTGGTGGGTTGTGGGTGGCGGATGGTGGGTGGTGGGAGGGAGGCAGGCAGGTGGTAGATGACTAGGAGTAAGAGGGTGGGTGGCAGTTGGGTTGTGGGCTGTGGGTGTAGCAATAGTGGGTTACGGGGGGAGTGGGTGGTGGGTGGCGGAGAGTGGATAGTGGGTGGGTGATAGATAAATGGTAGATGACGATTGGTGGGCGGGTGGCAAATGGCAGACGACGGGTGATGGGCGGGTAGTGGGCGGCAGACGACGGGTGATGAGCGGGTGGCAAATGGCAAATGACGGGTGATGGACGGGTGGCAAATGGCAGACGACGGGTGATGGACGGGTGGTAAATGGCAGACGACGAGTGCTGAGCGGGTGGTGGGTGGGTGGCAGATAGCGGGATGGTGGGTGGGTGGGTGGGTGGGTGGTTGCTCTTAAAGAATCGTCCCAAATGACACTCAGGAAGGAACTTGTACAATAACATTCCTGACTCATCCATCAGGCGAGAAACGACGTCTCCTCACCCTCTCGTACTATTAACACTTACTTAAACGCTTCAATGTTACTTACAGAACATTGCCTCTTACTTATAAATGCTCCAGTATTACTTAAGACAGTGCCTCTTACTTACAAATACGCCAATGTTACTTACATGACTTGAATCTTACTTACAAAAATGCTTCATTATTACCTAGAAAATACACTTATTATTACCCCCCCAAAAAAATTCAAACATCACCTCAAAAAATTTACCAAATCCAAAAATCCTCAGCAAAAAGTATAAAAGTGAAACAAGTTAAGAGAAGCCTCCAATATTAGTTAGGAAAGAAAAGTTTGTACGTTACTTACAAGTCATCAGCGGATGTCAGCAACTTGTAAAACTCACTACAGGACAAGAGGAAGATAGAGGAAATACTATTGCCAGATGATTCTCTACTGACGTCTCTTGATTAGAGTTATATATTTTAAGCGTGTAATGTTTTCCTTGGAGTTTTTGTTGATGTGGTAATAATGTTTTTTTCTTCTTCTTTTTTTGATGTTGTTTTTGTGTGTTTTTGTTGTTGTTGTTGTCGTTATTGTTGTTGTTTTTTCGTGTCATGAATAGGATTTTTTTTAATGCATATCCTATAACTTTATAAATTTGAGTTATTGTTTGTGTCTTTGCGCGCGCGCGTGTGTGTGTGTGAATTATAGTAATCTACCTGGTAATGTATTTTGAGTAGATGGGGGTTTTGACTCCTCCTCTTCCTCTCCCTCCTCTTCTTCCCACTCATCACCAATTTCTTCCCCTTCGTCCATTCTCTCCCCTCCCTCCCTCCTTCTCTTCTTCCTCCTCCTCCTCCTCCTCCTCCTCCTCCTCCTCCTCCCTCCTCCTCTCCTCCTCCTCCTCCTCCTCCTCCTCTTCCCATTCACCCACGACACCCTCTTCCCTTGACTTGTCCAGTGTTTACGTCTTCTGCAGGTTATGGCTGTATCATGTCTCTACCCCCACCTCTACTACTTACAACACCACCAACCTACCCCCTACCCTCCCCTACCGACCCTACCCTCCCCTACCCCACCCTACCCTCCCCTACCCCACCCCCTAACCTCCCCTACCCCACCCCTAACCTCCCCTACCCCAACCTACCCTGCCACCCCACCTACACTCCCCCTGCCCCTACCCCCTAACCTCCCCTACCCTAACCCACCTATCCTACCTACCTACCCTACCCTACCCTACCCTACCTTACACTACCCTACCCTACCCTACCCTACCCTACCCTACCCTACCCTACCTCCTACCCCACCCCACCCCTAACCCCTACCACCCCTACCCCTAACCTACCCTCCCTCACCCCTAACCTCCCTACCTCCCTCACCCTCCCCTACCCCACCTAACCTCCCTAACCTACCCTACCCTGCCTACCCCTCCACCCTACCCTCCCTACCCTACCCTAACCAATAACCTAACCTAACCCTACCAACGCCTATGTTATGAGCTTGTGAGTTAGTATGAGAGAGAAACACCATCAACCAGCTGTTTTATGAGGTCAAGTGTGATTGTTGTTTGTGAGTAACAGAGGAGAAAAAAGAAACAGCATTGACCCCTGTTGGAAACTTGGGGGGAAAAGTCGTAGTTTTTTTCCTTGGAATTTACTGTTGTGTTGTGTTTGTGTTGTGTTGTGTTGTGTGTGTGTGTGTGTGTAAAAGAGAGTGTGAGAGAGAGAGAGAGAGAGAGACTAGAAAGCATTACCCCCAATCAAACGTACAGTCAGTTGTGATCAGAAGTGGACACGATACGCTTGTTCCAGCCCCTTGTCTTCAAACGTTGCCTCACCAATACGTTTCTTGAGGGGGACTCCACCAGAGCCTTAAATAGTTAGTGGCCAAAATGTATCAAATGTTTTCTGTGGATGCGAGTGTGTTTATTTAGGAGGGAGGGAGAGACAGCGAGGGGCTAAAGTGATGCAGGGAGTGAGAGAGAGAGAGAGAGACAGAGGAACGGATATATAGAGAGGGAGAGAAAAAGAGATGTGGTGACAGACAGATAAACAGACAGACAGAGACTAAGAGACACATTAAGAGGAAGAGAGAGAGAGAGATAATTTGGCCAAGATCTTATAACGTTATAAATTCAACCTGAACGACCCCCTGGCGTGACATATATATACCACAACCCAATCACAATAAAGGGGGCATAAAAACACACTAAAACAGACAATTTATTCCGGGTCAAATTCGTTTTGTCATTCAGTTTATTGTTTCTTTATGTTCAAGATGACAACACAAACAGTAATGATAATTGTAAAAATAATAAAAATGAATGGATTAAGGTTGCTACTACTACTACTACTATTACTGCTACTACTAATACTCCTACTACAACTACTTTTACTACTACTACTAATACTCCTCCTACTAATAATAATAACATACATTAAGATAACACTATAAAAACCTCACTCGCCAAAGGATCGAACCCACATATCAAAGGTATAGATTCTAAAGTTTTACCCATGCACCACGACGTTCCTTAATTAACCTGTAAAAGTAGCACCTGTTAAATTTTTACAGCCACTGAGCTAATCATATCCTCTCGAGTTATATTTATTTTCCCGGATGAGTTTATTCACCTCAAATCTACTACACCTTTCCTGACTTGACTGAAAGGATGTGAGGAATATGAGGGATATTTGTTTAGTTTCTTTGTATATTTTGTTTGTTTATTTAGGGAGACAATACAGCCAGTGATGTATTTTTGTTTTAGTGACGTAGGTTGTAGAGAGAGAGAGAGAGAGAGAGAGAGAGAGAGAGAGAGAGAGAGAGAGAGAGACCAGGGTTGAACAGGAAATAGATTGAAAATAATGGTGTTACTTTTTTCTTGGACACAGTAAGATCTGGCTGGCTCTTTCCCACCTCCCTCACGCCTTTACCACCCCTTCCTCCCTGTCTATCTCCTCCTCTTCCCCTCTCTCTTCCCTTCTTTCTTCTCCCTCTTCCACCTCCCTCATTCCCATCCCCCCCCTACCCCCCTACCACCTCATCCATCTCCAACCTCCCTCAATCCCTTGCCACTTCTCCTCCTCCCTCTCCCATCTCCCCCCTCTCCCACCTCCTTCCTCCCATGCTCTCCATCTCCTCCCCCCCTCCCTCTTCTTTTTTTTCGTGTTAATTTCTGCTGTCTCTCTCTGTCTTTGTCTCAAAGCCCGTCTGCCTGTCTGTCTGTCTGTCTGTCTGTCTGTCTGTAGGGTCGATTCATGCTGTCCATTTGGGAGGCATAAATCTCCTTCCTTTCTTTTTTTTTTAACCTTTGTGTTGGGAAACTTTTTATTTTTAGTTGAATTATTTTTGTTGTCAATAGAGAGAGAGAGAGAGAGAGAGAGAGAGAGATCAGAAAACCATATGGCTTAGTAAACATTAAAAATAATAAGAGAGATTCACATAAATAGATAAAGAAAAACACAAAGACACAGATAAAGAAATAATCATTAGAACGAAGGAAATGAAAAAAATAAAAATAAAAAAAATAATAAGAAAAAGATGAGAGGAAAGATAAATAAAAAATCTCCCGAAATTCTCCGAGAAAAAGTTGTCTACGTCAGCCTAAACGTCCAGACAGACACCCCCCCCCCAAGTGGATCCCCCTAAAGGCCGTGTTTATTATGAGAATGTGTTTGGTTTGACAAGAAACTCCCTTTAACTGGATCGAATCATACTAAAACACATTGAGGAGTTATGGTACCTGAGTTATAAATGTCTAAGAAAGTTTTTGAGGATATGAACGTGAAAACTGGAACCTATGTGTGGATCAGTTGAAGATTAGACACCCCAGCTTATTTGATCGGGAGGTTTGATACCCCAGCTTATTTGATCGGGAGGTTTGATACCCCAGCTTATTTGATCGGGAGGTTTGATACCCCAGCTTATTTGATCGGGAGGCTTGATACCCCAGCTTATTTGATCGGGAGGTTTGATACCCCAGCTTATTTGATCGGGAGGTTTGATACCCCAGCTTATTTGATCGGGAGGTTTGATACCCCAGCTTATTTGATCGGGAGGTTTGATACCCCAGCTTATTTGATCGGGAGATGAAATGCCCCAGTTTATTTCAACTGAAGTTTAGACATGTTAATGCTACCTAGAGAGGGTTAGTTTAGGTTAGATATACAGACAGTACAATGGTGAGGTTGCCAGGCTCACGTTTCACAATAATTAAAAAGAATATATTTTTTCCTCTATACCAACAGAAAGAAGAAAACATTGATTTTATAATTAAAGAAGAATTTATGACTCTATACCACCTAACCTAACCAAACCTAAACCAACTAAAAGAATCAAACGTTTTTCCCCATCAAAGTAACAAGAAAACGTTTTTAACAACATGTGATGGAGTGTCATATAAACGTTCCTTCACGTAACAGTTAACAAAACAATGCAATTTTTTGTTTTAATGGTCTCAGTTTTACTACGTAACTCAACCTGAACGTAGTGGAATTGTTTCGTTCTATTTTATATATTTTTTTTGTAGGTTACATGAGGAAGAATGATATTTTTCGACTCGTGTCTAAAAGGTTGTGTGTGTGTGTGTGTGTGTGTGTGTGTGTGTGTGTGTGTGTGTGTGTGTGTGTGTGTGTGTGTGTGTGTGTGTGTGTGTGTGTGTGTGTGTGTGTGACAGTTCAATTACCCTTTCACATCTTCCTTCCTTCTCCCCTTCTTTACTCTTTCCTATTGCTACTATTTTCCTTTCCACCTTGTTGCCTCTTCCCCCCTCATCTCTTTTATTGTCTTTCCTTTCCTCTATTCTCTTTAATTCTTTGTTTTATTACATCACTTTCCCTCGCTTCCTCTTCCCTACATTCAGTTTTCTCTCTCTCACACTCTCAGTCCTTCCCTTCCTCCCCCCTATCCCTCTCTACTATCTTGTTCCATTTATTCTTATCCTTTCCTTTTCCTTATTCTTCTCTATATATTCCTCTTCTCCCTCTCTACCCCCTCTTCCTTCTTTATCTTCCTGTTCTCTCTTTCTTCTCTGACTCTCTCTCTAGGAAATTCATCACTACAAACCCTTGAGAATCCGAACTAAGATACACGATCGTTACTAGATAAATCTGGTCACGTTCGCGGTAGTCGTTAGGAGGTACTTCAAGGGACGAGAGGTTGTTACAGGTATTGTCAGGGTCGTTACAGTATTGTTATGGTTGTTAAGGGTAATTCAAGAGTCTACTGTACATGTCGTTACAGGTGCTTCTATGATCGTCATAGGTAGTTACAGATATTCGAGGGGTCGTTACAGAAGCAGTGTTTTTAGAGGTGCAGTTAAGGTCGTTACAGGTAGAATCAATGTCTTTAGAGGTAGTTAAGGTAGTTACAGGTCCATTTAAGGGTTATAGAGTCATTCAAAAAATATCATGAGGATTTTCAGGGTCTTTTAGTCTGTAAGGGTCGTTAAGGTTACAGTTCAGTTTCACGGGGTCGTTACAGATACTGTGATAGTTCAATTCCCTCTCCATCCCACTCTACATCTCCTCTCTAAATTCCTCCCCTCTCTTCTCTGTCCCTCTTTCCTCCTTCTTTCTCTCCACACTATTCCCCTAACGCTTTCTGTTGTTCTTCCCTCTCCTTCTCCCTCTCCCTCTCCCTCTCCCTCTAACTCTCCCTGTCCCTCTCCCTTCCTCATCTATCTCCCTCTCTATGTTTCTCTCCTTCCACTCAATACCTGTTTCATCTCTCTCTTTATACCTCCCCCATCCTTCTCTCCCCTTCTTTATTCCCTCCCTTTTCTCTTCCCCTCTTCCTTCCTTCTCCTCCTTCCCTCCCCCCCTCCTCTCCCCTCTTTCTTCCCATCCTCCCATCCCCCTCTTCTCCTTCCCTCCCCCTCCTTCCTTCCCTTCGTTCTCTCCCCTCCTCCTCTCCCCTTTCCCTCCAAAATCATCGGCTAATGGACCTATAATAATTTTTTTCACCAAATCTCTCTTCCACAAGTTTATTCCGAGAGAAATGGCATCCAAACTCAGGTAAGATTTTAACATTAGATTTTCCTTATGGCTGCGGTTTTAATTGGCTCATATACCTACCTGCCTTTCCTTACCTGACTGCTGGATGTTTTTGTGTGTGTTTTTTTCCGTTCGTTCGTGAGGGATACTTTTTTGTTTGACGTTCAGATTAATGCAGTCAGTTGCCATTGACTTTATTTACTCATAATTTTTTTTTGGGGGGGGGTTAATTAAATTTTGGTGTTCATTATTGATTTGTGATTTGAAACTGGTGAAAATTACAGAGAGAGAGAGAGAGAGAGAGAGAGAGAGAGAGTTAAATAAAACTAAACTACAAGAATGAAACCCCCCCAAAAATATCAATAAATTAAGCCATATCTTCACTACGACATATCTTGGCCTCAATATACACAGGAAAGTCATTACCTGTCTTACCTGCCCAGTGTTACTTGTCAATAACCCGACCGTCTCCACACCTGAGTTATATTTACCTCATTATCAGTGGTGGAATCCATCTATGACCCCCAGGTAAGGTTCGAATTACTTCTATTTCCTGTTCCTTTTCCTCCTCATTCTTCTTCTTCTTATTTTCTCCCCTTTTCCATCTCTTTTTTCTCCTCTTCCTTCCTTTCTCCCTCCTTCTCTCTCTTCCACTGTTTCTCTCTTTCTTCCCTTCTTCTACTTCTCCTCCCTTCTTCCCTCTTTTTTTTCGTCTCCTTTTCTTGCTTTCTTCTATTTCTTCTTTCTTTTCCTCCTCCTCCTCTCTTCTTTCCTCCTCCTCCTCCTCCTCCTCCTCCTCCCCTCCCTCCTCCCTCCTCCCTCCACTCCTCCCTTCTCTCTCCCTCTTCCTCCTCTCTCTCCCTCTTCCGTTTCTCACCCCTTTCTTCTTCCTTTCTCTCCTCCTCTCCATTCTTCCCCCCCCCCCTTCTGAGTGTAAAGTAAAGAAATCTTCGTGAAATTAACCATTCGTACCCAGAAGGTTTTAAATACTAATGCGTGAACGAAAACCAAAGAAAATTATATACGTGATCTTATTCATTCGTGTTCTAGGGGTGAAAAATATTACTCATGTGTGAAATATATATGTACCTTTATATGTACGTCACAGGTATTTTAATTAAGTGATGGATGTAAGTATCAGAACTGTTTTTTTTTATTATATAATTAGAAATAAATACAATAATTATATCATAAATAAAGTAAAACAAAGATAAACACGTATATAACACTTTATTAACCACTTCGACATTGACCCCTAACAGGTGGTAAAAGAACAGGTAATCATCAACAACTCTGAAGAGGTAACCTACGTAAAGGTATTTCATCGTTTATTTATTTATCATTTACGTCAATTTATGAACGAGGAAGAAACAATTTTTTTCTAAGTGTCTCAAAGCTTTCAAGTTTGTTTCTCGTGACGTGATATATATTTTTTTGTGTGTTCAAGAGAATGATGAGATACAGTGGCCATTTTTTTATTTGTTGGAAAATTTAAATTCTCTCATAAAACGTGTGGGATTTGATCAGCTGTTTGATGACGTCACACGAGAGAGAGAGAGAGAGAGAGAGAGAGAGAGAGAGAGAGAGAGAGAGAGAGAGATTTAAAGAATGATTACTAAAACAGAGAAGGTTAGATAGATAAATAATTAGATGGATAGATGGATAGATAGACAGACAGACAGACAGACAGATAGCTAGATAGATTACATTTATTCAACACCATTAAAACCTCTATTATCCTTTTAATTAACCGAACCTCACCTTAACCTCACCTTAACCTCTCCTTAACCTCACCTTAACCTAACCTTAACCTCATTTTTCTTCAGTAATTTGAGGATAAAGGTAAAAAGAATAATTTTATGAACACCTGTTGAGTTAATTAGTGTGTAATTTTAATTGTCTCTTTTTACAGGTAAGGCGGTGCAGTGAATGACGGAGATAGTCACTGTTAAGGGTGAGTCACTGTCGAAGGGAAGTCACTGTTAAGGGTGAGTCACTGTCAAAGGTAAGTCACTGTTAAGGGTGAGTCACTGTCAAAGGTAAGTCACTGTTAAGGGTGAGTCACTGTTAAGGGTGAGTCACTGTTAAGGGTGAGTCACTGTCAAAGGTAAGTCACTGTTAAGGGTGAGTCACTGTCAAAGGGAAGTCACTGTTAAGGGTGAGTCACTGTCAAAGGTAAGTCACTGTCAGGAGTAAAAGTTTTCTCAAAGTATAAATATTAACTGGTGTAAAGTTTGAATGGAAAGTTTCATATTTGATAGTAATTTTAGATTGTTTTAATTACGTAGAGATATTGCTACTTTATAAACGTTCCTTGATACGAAAATATTAATTCATTTTGTAATTATTTAAGGACAGGTGATATTTTTAATGAGTGTTTACCTGGTGTAATGTTTGGGTTATGTAGGGAGAGGGGGTTAAATGGACACCTGTTATGACGTCACAAGGTGGTTACGAACGAACAGGTGTGGTAATCGGTATTTGGTGACTGACGAACGGCAAGAAATCCGCGCCTCTCTCACTATACCTGTGAAATATACACAGGCAGACACAGACAGACACAGACACACACACACACACACACATACGAAACGAAATTCTTCACAATATTTCATCATGACTGCAGAGAATATTGTATTTTTTGATATTTTTTTATATATATATTTTTTGTACAATGTTTTTGGATACGTATTTTTTTATTTCAACTGTCGTAGTAAATATTAACACAGAACGGTGGGAAAAGTTGTTGATTCTTATACTGTCCAAATATTATGATATGCAATACGTACTTATTATAATTTTCATTTAACTGATTTCTAAAGGTAATTTAATTTTGATATGTATTCAGGTGTTTGTTAATTCCACCTTATTTAAAACTAGTATTAAACTTGAGACATTATTAGGTCAGGTTACGGGTACAAGTTGTATACGTGTTTGATGATGTTAGGGGAAGAGAGGGGAGAGAGGGAGGTGAGAGAGGAGAGGAAAGCGAGGTAGGTGAGGAAAGAGAGGGAGGTGAGAGGGGGGGGGAGGGTTAAGGTGTAACTCTTCCTGCATAATATTTACGTAACTTCATCTGGAGTCAACAAGCTCCCTCGTATCCACTCTAAACAAACAACAACAACAACAAAAACAACATTAACAACAACTACATCAACAATAATAATAACAACAACAACAGCAACAATAATAACAACAACAACAATAATAATAATAATAATAATAATAACAACAAAACAACAACAACAACAACAACAACAGCAACAATAATAACAACAACAATAATAATAATAACAAAAACAACAACAACAACAACAACAACAACAACAACAACAGCAGCAACAACAGCAATAATAACAACAACAACAATAATAATAATAATAGCAACAACAATAGTAATAACAACAACAACAACTACTAACAACAACAATAATAAACTCTTCATAAAACTCTATGACAACTGTAATCCTCCCTTACCACACCATATACTGTACCGGATAGGATAAAATAAACCGAATTATCAGTTATACAGGTGTGAAACAGGTAATAGTGTATTGTTTCTATTTACCTCCAATTATGTTTTTTTACCTGAATTAATTAGGCGATATATGTTTATTTACAGTCATGGAAATAAAATTATGTAAATTCTGAATGGGTATTTTTTTTTTACAGTCAGTACAATAGAAGCGTAAATTTCAGGTGATAAGTTAATACTTCGAGTCATTTACAATCATCATATTCAGTGGGTTAGCTCATCGTACATGGGGGTTAAGTCATTGTATTCAAGAAATTAAATCATCGTACTCAAAGGGGTAAGTAATCATACTCAGGGGGCTAACTCATCATTCTCAGGGGGCTAACTCATCATACTCAGGGGTCTAACTCATCATACTCAGGGGGCTAACTCATCATACTCAGGGGTCTAACTCATCATACTCAGGGGTCTAACTCATCATACTCAAGGAGCTAAATCAGGAATAAATCAGTAACATTATAACTCAAAATGGTAAACCTGATCTAACATTCACGTCACCATTTTTTTTTACATTATCAATTTGTGTCTAAAATTTGCCTCTCTAAATTATCTTATCTTTTGTTAATGTTATTGAAACTCACTGCCAGGTAATAAAGTTTGGTAGCCTTTGATGTGCTTTTATCGCCTCTTAGAGTTTTATTGTTGGACAGTTCATGTTGGG
Organism: Homarus americanus; assembly: GCF_018991925.1. NCBI lineage: Eukaryota > Metazoa > Arthropoda > Malacostraca > Decapoda > Nephropidae > Homarus > Homarus americanus. Next base: position 236,398 of record NW_024715982.1, on the reverse strand, counting down.
TGGTGGAAAACAGGTGTGTAGGGGGGGTAGGGAGAGCTTAATGTTGTTTTATTAGTTGGGGGAGATAGGTGTAGGTACAGGTGTTGATATTAGTACAGGTGTTGATTAGGTACAGGTGTAGGTAGTTGTGTAGGTGTTGATATTAGTACAGGTGTTGATTAGGTACAGGTGTAGGTAGTAGTGTAGGTGTTGATATTAGTTCAGGTGTTGATATTAGTACAGGTGTTGATTAGGTACAGGTGTAGGTAGTAGTGCAGGTGTTGATATTAGTTCAGGTGTTGATATTAGTACAGGTGTTGATTAGGTACAGGTGTAGGTAGTAGTGCAGGTGTAGATACTATGTTGACACACCTCTACGTCCTCTCTGTCATTTATCATCAGTTCTCTCCCTCTTTCATTTGTTCCTTCCCATCATCTCCTTCACTTCCACTCCTCTCTTTCTCCCTACCTCCAATTCTGGTCCCTCTCACCCCCTCCACCCCCTACCCTCTCCCCACCCCTCCACCCCACCCCTCTCCCCCCCCACCCTCCACCCCCCCACCCTCCTCACCCCCTCCACCCTGCCCTCTCTCCCCACCCCACCCCTGTCCCTCTGTCACCCTCCAACCCCACTCCCTCCTCACACCCCCCCTCCACCCCAGCACCCTCTCCCCACCTCCACCCTGCATCCTCTCCTCACACCCTCCAACCCCACTCCTCTCCCTCACAGCCCTCCCACCCCACCCTCTCCCCTACCTCCACCCCACCCTCCCTCCACTCCACCCCCACCCTACCCTCTCACCCCTCTCCCCTGCTTCTCTTCCCAATATAGCGAATGTTACCCCAACAGCAGCGGCATCAGACAGGTGTAAGTAAGTGATATTGGTCACAGCATCATACACAGATTTCGCTTCAGGGCTTTCATAGTCTCAGAGAACCACACGTTGTATATTGCCCCTTTATCCTGACCTATTTAAGCTACCACGTAAAGATGGATTCTCAATGGGTTGCTTGTTGTATTTTTGTTTTAGTTGACCCATTTAAGTTATTATGAGCAAAAGGTAAAATTGCCAACTATTATGAAGAGTCGTGACGTTACTAGAGGAGTGTATTAATGTTATGTTATTATTATTATCATCAATATTATTATTATTATTATTGTTATTATTATTATTATTGTTGTTATTATTATTATTATTATTATTATTATTATTGTTGTTGTTGTTGTTGTTTTTATTATTATTATTATTATTATTATTATTATTATTATTATTATTATTATTATTATTATTATTATTATTATTATTATTATTATTATTATTATTGCCGAAAGTATATTGACCAAATAGAGGATTGGAGAAAACTTAAGATAAATAATAATGAGAGAGAGAAATAAAACAATTAATAACGTATAAGAGGGAGGGAGGTACTAACACACCTGACTACTCCCAGAGGTGTTAAATAATCCCCAGTATTTTATTACGTCACAAGTTATAACCATACTGTCAGCTATTGGTCTGTTCTTTCATCTCATATCTACTAATTATTGACTCTCTTTGCTGTAGAAAAATATGTAGACTATGTAGCGACTAAGTGGGGGGGGGGGTGAGGGGGGTAAAGTATTGATATAATGTAAATATAATTACTGTAGGTGTAGAATGTATTATGATCTCATTACTGATAGATAAATAATAATAATGTTCATTGTCCGAGAGTTTTAATGACATAGATATTATTGGTGGTTGAACTAGATACCCCCTTCATCCATTACACTGTTTGGTTACTGACAGGTGCATTAATACCTGTAATTATTGCTTTAGATTATTATGAGGATTATTAATGATGCTAATTAGGGATCACCTGGATATTTTCACCCCCCCCCAAGTTTATTTTAATCTTAATGTTAAGATAGTTTATAGGGAAGTCTTAGGTTTGGTTAGGTTAGGTTATCCAACAAAAAATAAAAAAGTCGAAAATAGGTCGGTAAAATTTTCTTCTTTTAAAATCATGGGATTATTAAGGCCCCCGTCCCGTGTGCCCCTTCCCGTGTGCCTTTTAAATCATGGGTTTATTAAGGCCCCCGTTCCGTGTGCCCCGTCCCGTGTGCCTTTTAAATCATGGGATTATTAAGGCCCCCGTCCCGTGTGCCTTTTAAATCATGGGTTTATTAAGGCCCCCGTTCCGTGTGCCCCGTCCCGTGTGCCTTTTAAATCATGGGATTATTAAGGCCCCCGTCCCGTGTGCCCCGTCCCGTGTGCCTCTTAAATCATGAGTTTATTAAGGCCCCCGTTCCGTGTGCCCCGTCCCGTGTGCCTTTTAAATCATGAGTTTATTAAGTCCCCCTTCCCGTGTGCCTGTTGTATAATGTATCACTTGCTGTGTGTCTGTCTGTGATATATTTATGACCTTCACTCACTATAATAAAACAGGGGAAAGTAATAACGCCCGGTTCACTACACTGTGCAGCTCCGGCCGTGTGTAACAGAATTTGTTTCTTTTTGTTACACATGATAAATTTTTGTCTTTATTTTATGTGGGTCTCATTTTCTTTCTTTTTCTCTCACTTTCTCTTTCGTTTTTTTTCTTTCTCTCTCTTTGGGTTCTCCTTTCTCTTTCTTCGGTTTCCTCCTCTCTCTCGTTTTTTTTATCTCTATCTCTCTCTCTTTTTCTTTGTTAGGTTTATTCTGTCTGTTTGCTCTCTCTCCTCTCTCTCTCTCTCTCTCTCTCTCTCTCTCTCTCTCTCTCTCTCTCTCTCTCTCTCTCTCTCTCTCTCTCTCTCTCTCTCTCTCTCTCTCTCTCTCTCTCCTTGTGATCTACTTCTGTACCTGTGTCATCATTCTCTCTCTATTCATATCTTTCTCTTCTTGTCCTCCTTCGTCAATCACTCAGCCCTTTCCATCAATTAATACCCGACCCCTATAAAAGCCACCCGTATGCCCCCCTCCCCTTCACCCCCCCTGCACTTCTCACTCCCTACCCAGTTGCCAGTGATCAGTATACTCTCATTATATACCCAATACCTTCATTAATCTCTAAGTCAAGCAAAATCCAACAACTAATGACTCAGAAAAAGGCGATATTAATTCGAGGTTTTATTCCGTATTTTGTTATCCCGGTGGAAAGAATGTAAACAAAGATGGCCGACATGTAAACAATGTGACGTCATTGGTACCAGCAGGTGAGGAGGGAGATAACTAGGCGAAGGTAATGTTATATCGAGTGATGCAAGATGACCCACACACACACACACACACACACACACACACACACACAACCTATTGCCACTGCCACCTGGAAGAACCACTGGGTCAGCCCTATGAGTGCAGCTAATAAACTCAGGTGACAAGGTAGCCAATGAAAAGAGAGGTATTTTAACATATCCTTACTTACTCAATTTAACCTTGATTGAATTTCCCTAACCTAACCTAACCTAACCTAAGCGAACTCTCTCATACGTAAAGAGTTAATCCTATAGTGAATCTTAGTGAAGTAATGTGTGAAATTAGTGATGCATTAATAATATCTTCGGTTGATAGTTATAACGTAAAAGTAAAAGGATTGGATTGGCAATATAACTGGAGATAGTATTGTGTGAGGTCAAGTCACCTTTATTTGCATTGAGTCAGGTGTGAGGCAGGTGTTAGTCAAGTATGAGGAAGTGTGAGGCAGGTGTGAACAGGTGTGAGGCAGGTGTGAGGCAGGTGTTAGTCAAGTATGAGGAAGTGTGAGGCAGGTGTGAACAGGTGTGAGGCAGGTGTGAAGACGTGTGAGGCAGGTGTGAACAGGTGTGAGTCAGATGTACCCTACCCACAGCACTGCCAGACGTACTAACCCCACAAAGACAATATACCTAAAGTTCATGAGTGTAGCAGAACACACACACACAGACACACACAGACACACACACACACAGACACACACACACACACACACACACACACACACACACAGACACACACACACACACACACACACACTACCCTCCTCTGTCTGTCTCTATCTCTTTCTGTCTGTCTGTCTGTGTATCTGTCTCTATCTATCTTTCTGTCCGTCTGTCTGTATCTCTATCTTCCTTTCTGTCTGTCTGTCTGTCTGTCTGTCCCTGCAGTGTTACTCGAGGAGGACACTATGTTGCATCTGATAGAGGTATGAGTTTCCCCTGAGAGTCTTTGATCTTCCCGGGTGAGTGCTGGCTGTAATATTGTGTCGTGGGTAAGCAACACAAATTCCGACTTTTCTTCAATATTTCCCCCACCACATTGTAATATTTCCCCACCACCACCACATTGTAATTTTCCCCCACCACATTGTAATATTTCCCCACCACCACATTGTAATATTTCCCCACCACCACCACATTGTAATTTTTCCCCACCACATTGTAATTTTCCCCCACCACATTGTAATTTTCCCCCACCACATTGTAATATTTCCCCCACCACACTGTTCTGACCTCGTGATGGTAAAACTGTGATAAATCAGAATAATCGAAAATAGTCAAAGTTTCTCTTGGTTAGGCTGTGTAATATCTCTTTATTTCTCTGTCTCTCTCTCTCTCTCTATCTCTCCCTTGACCTACTTGTCCACCTGTTTGTCATTCTCTATCGCTTTCTTTCTCTTTATCTCTTCCTCTCATTTCCCCTTTCTTCTCGTTCATCCCTCGGCCAGCACTCTCAATTAATCTAATCAACTTCTTCACAGTCACGAGGAAAAGCCCAGATAGTGTCCTGGTTTTCTGTGCAATACAAAGAACACTATTTTTATGTCATAGATAAATTAGTGTTTTTCTTAGTATGTCTTGAGAATCTGTACAGTTTTGTGTTTCTAATTTTATCAGGGAGGGAGAGAGAGGGTGGGAGAGAGGGAGGGAAAGGGGGAGAGAGAGGGGGAGAGAGAGGGAGAGGGAGAGAGGGACTGGTAAGAGTGCCAGGCTTAGTAATAGTGCCAGCCACACGCCACTGACTCGGCTCTTCTTTATACAACTGCTGGGTGACATAATTTACATTTATTATACAGCTATTTGGGAAATTATTCATGAAGGAAATATTTTTTTTATACAGTACTATGAAAAAAAAGAATGAGATTTAATGTAGTTGTGTATTATTGTTGTTGTTTTTTCCCGATGAACCTGTATCTCGTAAGGATCTTATCCTTACCTGTTTTAACACCTTGATCACTAATGACCCCCAACAGTGAAGCACAGGTGAATGTGTTTAAGTTCATTGACAATAGGTAAAAAGTTTCATTATGTGAGACTTTGGTTACCTACAGGATACAGATGGAAAGATACCTGTAATTTTTATCTCGCGAAACAAAAACAACTCAGGAAAATTCCCTGATGAGATTGACAGGTTAGCTCAGGTGAACAGTCCCCCTTCCCCCCCTTCCGCTACCCCTTCCCCTCTCCCCCTCCCCTCCACTCTCCCAACTACTCCAAGTGTGGTGAACAGAGAAATTGTTTTTCTTGACTGATGAAAAATACTGAAGTCGTCCGTGTAATTAGTCACAAACCACAAAGAAATATTTACTTACCTCTCTATCTTTTATTCAGGTGAGGAAATCAAAACAAATAAACAAAAAATAATGAAGAAATCAAACCACTAGATGAGATAATTAGTTTAATATCCCCTGTGAGTAATTTTAATTGATAACTCACACTATATATCCGTGTTGTAGTGTAGTCGTGTTATAGGGTGTCTCTCGTCTTCTGTATATAATTGGGGGTGAATGTAAGGCGTAAATAGTGTATCCAAGAATGTGTCATGTACTATGTTAATCTATAGTTGGGGGAAATATTCCTCACGTGACAAACACATCCATCAGCCAGCTCAGGATTGGTAGATGTTCAGCTGACAACACGAAAGACGGACAAAAAAGTAGTGTTATTTGCATTAAGTACCGCGACTTGTTTATACTTAATGGTGATTGTTAAGTATTACAGTAAGTAGGGTTATTTAAGTAAGGCTTGTTAATATTAAATAGTTTTTTTAAGGGTTTCTAGGATCTTAAAATCAATAAGGTTTTGTTATTATTACTGATATACCTGTTACGTATTTTCTTAATTTTGTTTTGTGTCTGTTCATAAATACATAAATTAAAAACAAATACATATATACAGGTAAACATAAACAAAAAAAAAACAAAAAAAACACCTGAATATTTACCGACATACAGAAGAATCCATAAAAGTGTACATTGTTTATATCTAGTTGTGTGTGTGTGTGTGTGTGTGTGTGTATGTGTGTGTGTGTGTGTTTGTCTAGTGTGAGAACCAATGTAAAAATGGAATTGACACACACACATATGTACTCTAAAGGCTTTATATTTCTGTGAGTGGGACGATGTGACCGAGTTTCCTGCATGTTTTGATGTCAAGGAAAAGTTATACATTTTTGTGTTATGAGTGTAGGAAGGAGAGGGTGTGTGGGGTGTGGGGAGAGAAGGAGGAGGGGGAAGGGGAGAATGAGGAAGGGGAGAGGGAAGGGAGAGTGAGGAGCAGGGGAGAGGTGAGAAGGGAGAGGGAAGGAGAGAGTGAGGAGCAGGGAGAGGTAGAGAAGGAAGGGGGAACAGGGGCAGGGGGTGAAGGGGGAGAGAAATGGGAAGCAGGGAGGAGAAAGGGATAAGGAGAGGGAGAAGAAAGGGGAAGGAGAGAGGGAACAAGAGTGCAGAGAGGAAGAAAGGACAGGTGACTAGGTAAGTTTCATTGGCAAAAGGTGTAAGGCGGTGTGACAGGTGGATGGAGGGGAGGGAGGGGGGAACTGCCAGTCATTCTGTCTCAAACCTGTCGCACAGCACTAAGAGGACATTGGTTTTAAGGATTAGGGAAGGGGGGAGGGAGGAGAGGTAGGGAGGGAGGGGAGGGGAGGGAGAGAGAGGGGGTAGCGGGAAAGGATTGAAGGGTCCTCAAACCGTAAGACGAGGACCAAATGTTACTATTATTACTAACTACTACTACTACTACTACTACTACTACTACTACTACTACTACTACTACAACAACTACTACTACTACTACTACTACTACTACTTCTGCTATTACTACAACAACAACTACTACTACTACTACTACTACTACTAATAATAATAATAATAATAATAATAATAATAATAATAATAATAATAAATTTTGCTCTTTTTTTGTGCAATTTCACTTTTATTTTATTTTTGTAACCATAAAAGAAATTAATTGGAAGGAAAAACATATAAAACAGCAAGAACGACCGCAGTACAGGTGAGTTAATTGGCCCCCTGGGAAACGGCTGTACCTGGGGGCTGATGGTGTGTTCGGTAGTTATCCGGAAAAACAGGAAATAACAGGAGGAACAGAGATTAACAGGAGGGACAGGAAGTAACAGGGAGTACAGAACAACAGGAACTCCGGAAGGAAGAAAATATAAGGAACTCAGGACAAAAATCAGGAATTCAGGAAAAAATTTGCATCTCATTACCACTAAGGATTTTTTATTAGTTTTAGTTTTTAATGAAGAGGAATATTTTTTTTTTTACGTAAATATTGTAATGAAATCTTTAGAGTTTTATTACCATCAGGTAGTGTATCTTTACCTGGTATTAATTAGTGTTTACCTTCAGGATTTTTTGTTTTACATGTAGGAAAGATTTACAGTATAGTCGTGGTCATTTACAGATTTACAGCTACGTGCATTTATGTTACAGTGAAGTTTATTTACATATTAGTTACATAATTTTACAGATTTATAGTTACGTTTCTTTACAATTTTCATTTTCACTTACACACCAATTTACAGTTACCTTTATATACAAATTTACAGGTATATTCATTTACACATTTACAATAACTTCCATAAACATATTACATATTTACACATGTATTCATTTACACATTTACAGCTTTGCAATTACCAAGATCAATGCCCTCACAAATGTTAGCTTCTCACCCCGTTTTTACAGATGAAAAAATAAAATCTCGTTAAAGTTAAATCCGACACAGTTCAAGCCGTTCATGACTGGAATCCGGATTTTCAGACAAGTTGGTTTAATCCTCCATCCTTCATCATCACCTTAGGATGTGGGGTTTAATCTAATTGACTCACTTAGGCAATGACGTCTTTACTTAGGGTTTGATCTCAAGGGTTTATGATTTTAAGGGTTTGAGTTTTAGGGAGTTGGTTTAAGGGGTTGAGTTTAAAGGGATGGATTTAAGGGGTTCAGTTTAAGGGTTTGGTTTTAAGGGTTTGGTTTTAGGGTTAAGTTTAAGGGGTTGGTTTTAAGGGGTTAAATTTAAAGGGTTGGTTTTAAAGAGTTGGTTTTGAAGGGTTGGTTTTAAGGGTGTGAATGTGTATGTGTGTGTGTGTGTGTGTATATATCTGCTCATGTATGTGTGTGTATATGTGTTTGTGTGTATATGTGTATATGAGCGTGTCAAGAGAGCGTTTGTATTGTATATATGGAACTAAAAATCACGGTCATACCAACTTTGAACTTCTGAACAGACAATTGAACACATTGACAAAAAAAATCATATGTATTGGACAGGTAATTGTTCACTCCAACACACCTGAATGTTTGTGTTCAGGTGTTCAAAGCTGACATGGAATTGATTTTCTGCTCCATATACACACTATTAACGTTCTCTTTACATATACATACATACATACACACACACACACACATACATACATACATACATACATACATACAAACAGTTATAGATATGAAAGTTAAATGGTAGGTAAAAGAGGGAAACAAGATGTGTATTTGTACATGAGAGAGAGAGAGAGAGAGAGAGAGAGATAGAGATAACATGGTCAAGGATGTTATTTTTCTTAAAGGGGGCGAACGAGGGTGGTGGTGGGGGGGGTTGTGATCTTAGTACCACTGCCAGACGCTCAGTTGACTCCGAGTTTGTGTGCGTGAGAGAGAAAAGCAATTTCCTGCCTT
>NW_024715982.1:210000-215000 GCF_018991925.1 Homarus americanus | reverse complement strand
CTCATACTGGCACTGTCGATTACTCATACTGGCACTGTCGATTACTCATACTAGCACTGTCGATTACTCATACTGGCACTGTCGATTACTCATACTAGCACTGTCGATTACTCATACTGGCACTGTCGATTACACAAACTGGCACTGTCGACTACTCATACTGGCACTGTCGATTACTCATACTAACACTGTCGATTACTCATACTGCACTGTCGATTACTCATAACTCGATTACTCATACGGCACGTCGATTACATACTGGCACTGTCGATTACTCATACTAGCACTGTCGATTACTCATACTGACACTGTCGATGACTCATACTAACACGTCGATTACTCATACTGGCACTGTCGATTACTCGTCTTTAAGTGTTCGACCTCGTCCAGCAGCCTCCGATAAGGTGTAATTAAGGTAATTACTAGAAGGGTAATTTCACCAACAAACAACTGAAACTTCCCGACCAGAACAAAAATAATCTTGGGACTCCTCGACAACTACAAGTTTTTAGTGAGAGTGGTGGGGGTGATGGAGGGTGGGGTGGTGTGGTGGGGAGTGGTGAGGGGTGGTGGTGGGGGTGATGGAGGGGTGGGGTGGTGTGGTGCGGGTGGTGAGGGGGTGGTGAGGGTGGTGGTGGGGGTGATGGAGGGGTGGTGGTGGGGGGTGATGGAGGGGGATGGGGTGGTGTGGTGCGGGTGGTGGGGGGTGGTGAGGGGGTGGTGGTGAGGGTGGTGGTGAGGGGTGGTGGGTGGGGGTGATGGAGGGGGTGGGATGGTGTGGTGCGGGTGGTGGGGGGTGATGGAGGGAGTGGGGGTGGTGTGGTGCGGGTGGTGGGGGGTGGTGAGGGGTGGTGGTGAGGGGTGGTGGTGAGGGGTGTTGGGGGGTGGTGGGGTGGTGTGGTGCGGGTGGTGGGGTGATGGAGGGTGGGGTGGTGGTGGTGTGGTGTGGTTGGTGTGGTTGGTGTGGGTGGTGAGGGGTGGTAGTGGGGGAGTTTGTTGGGGGTGGTGAGTGGTGGTGGTGGGGAGATGTAAGGTTGGTGTTCTTCTCCGCGGATCACAACAATAATACATACATACACATATATATAAACACATATACATATAAATACACATACATATATACATGCATACAAGATATAAACAAACAAATTTTCCTCAAGACGACAAATATATATACTGTATATACTCTCTCACCCATTGGCCAAGAAAGTGTTCCTCTTCTCTCATTGGTCGGGGAAAATACACGTCATGCTCTCACCGTCTCCCATTGGTCCATATTATTCACCAACTAAACTAATTATTTAAGCCATTGTCTACATCACTAACTAATTTTAAGACACTCAGCACATATTGCATTCCAGAGGCCAATTTAGTGCCAGTTATCTGAGTGCCACTAACAATCCCAATTCACTAGAGGCAGACTGTAGTATTTTTGTACCTTGCTTGCTGAGTCGTGTGTTTAAATGGCTGAGTGTGGCGTATGTATGTATGTATGTATGTATGTATGTATGTATGTATGTATGTATGTATGTATGTATGTACGTGTGACTCTTGTGTGGGGTCGCATGTATAGGAAGAATGTGTGTATTTCTATATATGACTAATTAATGTATATAAGTGATGTATTGGATAGAGTAAAAGAGAGAGAGAGAGAGAGAGAGAGAGAGAGAGAGAGAGAGACTGTATCCTCATGTAAATCACCACATGCAACATTCTACACGTCCGCCCTCAACATTCCATTCAGTAATTGTCAGATTCCGCTACTTGGTTGAGAGACAGCAGCCGTCCACAAAGCCAAATTGTGTGCATGACTTGATATCAACACCAAGACCCCGTACATGACTTGATATCAACACCAGTCCCATGACCTGATATCAACACAAGACCCCTTACATGACTCAATATCAACACCAAGACCCCTTACATGACCTGATATCAACACCAAGACCCTTACATGACCTGATATCAACACCAAGACCCCTTACATGACCTGATATCAACACCAAGACCCTTACATGACCTGATATCAACACCAAGACCCGTACATGACCTGATATCAACACCAAGACCCGTACATGACTGATATCAACACCAAGACCCCTTACATGACCTGATATCAACACCAAGACCCCGTACATGACCTGATATCACACCCGTACATGACCTGATATCAACACCAAGACCGTGATTAAACGTTAGGCTGACTGATTAGACGCCCCGTGAGAACTGATACTGATACTGTTTATTTAACCCGTTTATAAAGATAAATTATACAAGTCTTATTGATAATTTTGTGTGTGTGTGTCACTATAAACACACACACACACACACACACACACACACACACACACACACGCAGGTAGTCATCATCTCACCCTCACATTCACATAGGGAAAACTCTCCCCTCTGAGGTTTCAACTTCAGGACTAACTTCCATTGGTTTTTTAGTCTATGTCTTTTTGACCAATGTTTCCAGCCATTACAACTATTCCCAGCTATCCTTAATAATTCTCAGACCTTTCTTGTCATTCCCAACTATTCCTAATAAATTCCAGCCCTCCCTTCACCATTCCCAGCTATTCCTAATCATTCCCAGCTCTTCCTCGCCATTCCCAACTATTCTTAGTCAGTCACAGCCATCCTAGGCATTAATTAATGACAACAATTATGTTTGATATGTTTCAGACATAGTGGACGTGGCTGTCTTATCTGTCATGTTCTGGAGTGATTAGAGAGAGAGAGAAGAAGAGAGAGAGAGAGAGAGAGAGAGAGAGAGAGAGAGGGGGCGGAGACTGGGATGGTGGAAGGAAGAGAAGGATAGAGAAAATGAAGGAAGAAGGAAAGGAGACAAGAAATGAGGGAAGAAGGAGAGAAGGAATGAGGGAGGAGGTTGTGGGAGGGAGGGTAGTTTAGGAGGTAGAGAAATCTATAAGTTACAATACAGTTTCAGAGGAATTACGGCGCCATTTTCCTTGGTCTATTTAAGTTACGGTTCAATCAAATCCCGTAGATGAGTTCCTCTATCCCCAGCAGGAGTCAAAGATCTTACCTGACGATGTTCTGAAAGTCCGGGACAGTGCTATGATCTTAGACATTTTTTTTCTTTATATCTAAAAGGTGTGAGTGTTGTGGGTGTAAGAGCCAGTGTACATGACGTAGGTGTAACAGTTTTCGTGTCTACACCCAGCAGGTTGCTCGTGTTTGACAGTCAAACTTCAAAAGAAAAAGAGGAAGTCAATCCATGTTTGACTCTTATTCATTCAATTTGATAGTTTGAATTATTCAGCGCAGCGTGTGTCGAACTGAACACTGAAACAATATAAGAATAAATGTTCTATATGTGTGTGTGTGTGTGTGTGTGTGTGTGTGTGTGTGTGTGTGTGTGTGTGTTTACAGGGAAATTGCTCCGTTTCATGTCATTTGGCATGTATATTCATGTTCTGATATGGTTAGATTAAGTTACGTTATGTTCCATTAGGATATTCAGTTAAGATTTGTGAAAATTTATTTATTCTATACAGTGAACCTATCTTGACCTAACTCAACATACTTATATTACCCTGACCTTGATTATGAGTCACTTTAGAATTTAATAGAAAAGTGTCATACTATTTATATACCATAGGACATCAAAATTATGTTATATTTCGTGATGTTTGTTTAAGAGAGAATAAAAACAACTCACAAACAACTGTCATAATTTGTCCTGATCTCTGTGTACATATTGTCTTCACCTTCACCTATTTTTTATTCCCTTACAGAGTGTTTATTTATTTTTAGTCACATATATATATTCTTACCTGTCACCAATTTACGTTTTATATCTTTACAGGTGTGAGAGAAGCGCCGGTTAGTGTAGCGAGGGAGCCTGGACTAGTTAGGTAAGGTCTCCTGTTTCTGTGTTGTGTCAAGTAGTGTACCTCAACGACTTGTTTATTGTGTCTGTGTGTGTGTGTGTGTGAGTCTCTAATATTCTGGACGGTATTGTGGAAAAGACATACCTGTAATTTATCTGTAACAAACATGTGTTATTTGTAAAGTATCTGAATTGGCACTTTAAAGACTTGGGTGTGTTCAAGTGTTCAAGTGTTCAAGTGTTCAAGTGACAGTATAGTAAAAGGAAGAATAATAACATCTAAGTGTGTTTATTTCGGGAATGTGTTCTTTACTGACTTTATATAATCATGACGTCACTAATAAAGTTACGCTAAGTGCTAAATAAGTAGATACTTAAGTGCAAGTGTCCGGGAGAAAGAAAATAAAAAGAGATAAATAAGTGAATTTGTTGAAAATCTTAACGAGGATGGAGCGAGTGGACTACGAGGACCCGTTCGCTGAGTATCGTCCTCAGGAGTCCCTCGGTATAACCCCAGGAGGACCCAGCTTCGCCCTGCTTGACGCCACCTCCCAGAACCCATACCCAGTCTCGTACCCGAAGTCCTTCCTTGTGTCATCATACCCGCCTCTCCTCACAACCAGAGCGGATAACATCACCGACTTACTCTACAACGGGACGGACTTTGGGAGCGAGACCAACACCACCACCACCGCCACCAACATGCCCGTCTTCCCCGAGTATATCCGGGTGGTATCGACGGTGTTCTGTAGTGTGGTGCTAGTGGTGGGTGTGGTGGGTAATGTCCTGGTCCCCGTCGTTATCCTCAAGGACCGAGACATGAGGAACTCCACCAACTACTTCCTCATGAACCTGAGTGTGGCTGACCTCCTGGTACTTCTCATCTGCCTACCGCCTGTACTCATCGAACTACACTCAGTCCAAGACCTCTGGGTGTTGGGGTATACCATGTGTGAGTACCGCTACACCTGTTTATGTTTACCTCACTTGTAGATAGTTATTACACCTGTTCATGTATACTTCAGATATAGGTAAGTTATTTGCTCCTGTCTACAAATGCAGTTATAGTTAGATACTACACCTGTATGTATACCTCCCTTATAGGTAATTATCTTTAATGAACATGTGTAAAGACGATGCCTCA
>NW_024715982.1:200000-205000 GCF_018991925.1 Homarus americanus | reverse complement strand
CTCAGGAGGCAATGAACACACACACACATCTCTCTCTCTCTCTCTCTCAGTCTAAAAGTTATTTGGGAATTCTTAAAGAGACTTGGGAAGCCTTTAAGAGGTTTCCAAAATCTCAGGAAACATTGAAGAAGGATTAGGAACCTCGGAGGGATTCTAGATACCATGAACAGTCAGAGAGATACTGACTTTAGAAACCCTTGAGATCAGAGACCTTAGAGGAGAATTGTAGAAACCTTTGGAGAGACTGGTAGAGACATTGGAGAGACTCAGGAGAGACCTTAGAGAAACTGTAGAGACCTGGAGAGACTGTAGAGACCTTAGAGAGACTGTAGAGACCCTGGAGAGACTGTAGAGACCTTAGGAGAGACCTCGTAGAGACCTTGGAGAGACTGTAGAGACCTTGGAGAGACTGTAGAGACCTTAGAGAGACTGTAGAGACCTTGGAGAGACTGTAGAGACCTTGGAGAGACTGTAGAGACCTTGGAGAGACTGTAGAGACCTTAGAGAGACTGTAGAGACCTTGGAGAGACTGTAGAGACCTTGGAGAGACTGTAGAGACCTTGGAGAGACCACGATGTATGCAGGAATGTCCAGGGTACATCACTTGGGACGGACAACTACAAGGTTTTATTGGACAGGGATTGTGGGTGATGACTGACGCTTATTGTAGACGGTGTGTGTGTGTGTGTGTGTGTGTGTGTGTGTGTGTGTGTGTGTGTGTGTGTGTGTGTGTGTGTGTGTGTGTGTGTGTGTGTGTGTGTGTGTGTGTGTGTGTGTGTGTGTGTGTGTGTGTTAGTACATGAGTTTCTGTCTCTATGTCTCCGTCTATGTCATTATCTTTGTTTTTGTCTCTCTCTCTTCATCTGTCTCTTCTTTTATATCTTTTATCTCTCTCTTTTATCTTTCTGTTACTCTTTTCTTTCTTTCCTTCGTTCTTTTCATATCTCCGGGACTTACTAATACACGGAACAGAAACCTAACCTAACCTAACCTAACCTAACCTCCCTCTCTTCACCCTCTCCCCAATCCCCTCTCTTCACCCTCCTCCCTCCAATCCCCTCCCTCCAACCCTCTCCCTCCAGTCCCCTCTCTTCAACCTCTCCCCAATCCCCTTCACCTCTTCCTCCCCTCCAATCCCTCCTCCAACCTTCTCCCTCCAGTCCCCTTCAACCTCTCCCCAACTCCTCACCCTCCTCCCTCCAACTCTCCCTCCAACCCTCTCCTCCAGTCCCCTCTCTTCACCCTCTCCCCAACTCTCCTCCAACCCTCCTCCAAACCCGCCTCCAACCACCCCCTCCATACCCTCGAATTGTACATCACACCGTATTAATATCAGCTGTCATATGCTTTCACAAGTTGCATTTTACAGGGCCTTAAAAACATACATACATATATATACAGAAACATACAGTACACACAAACATACAGTACACACAAACATACAGTATACACAAACATACAGTACACACAAACATACACACGTCTCTACGATTTTGCCATGGTGTATATATATTATTTTTGACTTGTCATTTTCAGTACGTACGTCTGGTGTGTGTTGGGACCTAACCTTAACATTTTTAAAAGTATTCCATGTTATTTACCGCACTCACCCACTCGCTCACTCACTCACCCACTCGCTCACTCACTCACCCACTCACTCACTCACTCACTCACTCACTCACTCACTCACTCACTCACTCACTCACTCACTCACTCACTCACTCACTCACCACTTCTTTACCATCTATAAAAGTAAGACCAAAGTATATATTTTTTCCTTCCATTTAAGAGTCTCTGGTGAATGTGGCTTTTAGAGACGCTAAAATTCACCTCTGTGTATAGTTATGTAGTTTGTGTTCGAGGTGATTATGACGAAGGGTGATTATTTACAACGTGTTAGGTAGTTAAACATTTATTTCCATACATAAATTAATTCCACAACAATTATAACAATTTCATTATATGAGAATTATTTTACCTGTGATTATAGAGAATTTAATTACGATTATTACTCTCAAGTGTAATTATATTCATACCTTAATTAATGTAACACTTTTATAGCACAGCCGTAACATAAGGAAGTACTTTAACTATAGGTATGTTATTTTAGGTGTAATTAACTTTTTATCCAGGTTTAGCTATCATTAATGAAGTACTGTAAATATAATGTAATTCCAGGTGTATATATTCAGGTGGGCGAAGGTAGAGGAGAGGGGGGGGGGAGCTAATATTCAGGTGATTTCATTTGCTGGGTAAAAAACTAACACTTCATAAGAACATTTTTTGGCGTAGTATTTCTCCCTTTAAACTATCTTTCTCAAGCTTCTTTCTCTCACCAATCTTTTTCAAGCTTCCTTCTCTCACGAATCTTTCTCAAGCTTCCTTCTCTCACAAATATGTCTCAAGCTTCTTTCTCTCACCAATCTTTCTCAAGCTTTCTTCTCTCACCAATCTTTCTCAAGCTTCCTTCTCTCACGAATGTTTCTCAAGCTTCCTTCTCTCACCAATACCTCACTACCTTTCCATTTTACGCCAGCAGTCTCTCTCTCTCAGTCTCTCACATCTCTTCATGGTTTCTCTCCCCCTCGAGACACAGGGCTCAATAGCCTTACTCCCTCCTGGCTCTCTCAGAAATTCCTTAACACTTCAAGATATTCTCGGTCAGTCTCCCTCTCTCTCTCTCTCTCTTTCTCTCTCTCTTGCAGCTCCTGAAGTCGATACCTTTAAAATATTCTATATATTGAAGTCTTCTTATTCCCTTCACTGTCTATCTGTCTATCTATCTATCTATCTACCTATCTATCTATCTATCTATCTATCAAACCTCCACTATATTAAAACAATATAATGTACCCTTAAAATACCAATATTCCTTCACCCAAAATTCTTTAGTGAAGGTCAAAGGTCAATGAAGGTGGTGGTTAATCCTCACCTCACTCTGAGAACTACATTTCACGCCCTAAGGCACAACCTCTTTGCCTCTGGGATATTATGTGTCGTGACCTGAGAACAACACACTGGAGGCTATCTATAAACATATAAGGGGAAATTCCCTCTTCAGGGTGATGTGTGTGTGGGGGTTGTGTGTGTGTGGGGGGTTGTGTGTGGGGGTTGTGTGTGTGTGTGGGAGGTTGTGTGTGTGTAGGGTTGTGTGTGGGGTTGTGTGTGTGGGGGTTGTGTGTGGGGGGTTGTGTGTGTGGGGGGTTGTGTGTGTGGGGGTTGTGTGTGGGGGGTTGTGTGTGTGGGGGTTGTGTGTGGGGAGGGTTGTGTGTGTGGTGTGGGGGTTGTATGTGTGTGGGGGTTGTGTGTGTGGGGGTTGTGTGTGGGGGTTGTGTGTGGGGGTTGTGTGTGTATGTGGGGAATAGTGTGTGGGGGTTGTGTGTGGGGGTTGTGTGGGGGAGGGTTGTGTGAGTGTGTGTGTTTGGTTCTGTGATACGTTGTCTATCTATCTATCTATAAACTATCTATTTGTCTATCGTCTAATTTATCATTTATCTACCATTCTATTGGAAGTTAATTAATTGTAAGACGGAAACTGAAGGAGAGATATAGACAATGGCGTTTCTGGATGACGTAATGGTGACATTGTTCTTCTCAGGGGCGTGAAGCCTCGCTCAACGCCCCTGAGATAATGGATGGCTGTGTCTGGTTGAGTTTGTCTTTGTTGTGAAATGGTGGATGCGTCAGAGGTTGTGTGTGTGTGTGTGTGTGTGTGTGTGGTATTCATGACTCGTACTCTCATCTCTCTCTCTCTCTCTCTCTCTCTCTCTCTCTCTCTCTCTCTCTCTCTCTCTCTCTCTCTCTCTCTCTCTCTCTCTCCTTTTAACACGTCTTTGTTATATTGTGTTGTTTAGTTTGTTTATTTTTAGCTTTTGTTTTCTTTTTTAAATGCGATTCCTTAAGAGGTTGTGGATTTAAGTTTTATTTTTTTTTTACGGGGCTCAAATAGTTTACAATGCTGTGGTGATTCTCTCTCTCAGTCTGTGGTCTCTTGCCTCACCCCCTCTCACCCCTCTCACCCCTCACCCTCACCCCCTCACCCCTCACCCCTCTCACCCCTTACCCTCTCACCCCTCACCCCTCACCCCTCACACCCTCTCACCCCTTCATCCCCCCTTTCACCCCTCAGGATCATGTGACACGCGATTGCATTTTTAACATCTGTCAACATTACATAATTGTTCTTGTTATTGTTTTTCACATTCTCCCCCAGCAAAGTTGAGTCTAGTGTAGCTCCCTGGGGCATGGGAAGGTGTTCTTACTCCAGGTGATATCCTCAAGTGAGACAAGTTTATTTAGCAGACAGACAGACAGACGAACAGACAGACGAACACACACACACACTTTGTTTCTTTGTTTACCTGAGCATAATATTATGAATAAAATAATCAACTCATTAGGACTTATTCTACATCAGGTAAAAAAAATAATTTGGGTCATATTGATTTTTTTTTAATTCTCAAGTAAATATAATAGAACAACAGTTAAGCACGTAGTCCTATCCTTAATACTGTAATGATTGATATGATTATTTAAGGTAGTGTGGGATCTTCTGCTGAGTGAACCCTTGTGCTTCCCTACCTCTTGTGGTGGTCATTAGGAGAAAAATTTAGCGGCCTCGTTCACATCTCTTATTACATGACGGGTTATGTTGTCGTTGTACCCCGTCACCTCTAGCCGGAGGGGTGGGGGTGGGGTATGTGAGTATGTATACAGTAGGCAACACACAGAGACACACACACACACACACACACACACACAGACCAGGTAGGAGGTCAGCTTGTTATGTTATCCTCACATCTGTTCGTTCTCAGGTGATTCAAGGACTCTAGTGCCCTCTCAAGGTAAATAATTCCAAACGTAACACAATAACTGTCGAGCGTCTTAACACCTCCATCAACCAGGAAACACCTTGGGAATTTTTCCATGGTGGGTGGTATTTAAAAATTCTCGGATAGTTAGGTGGAATTAGATGTAGTAAACGTATCTTAGGAGGAATA
>NW_024715982.1:192500-197500 GCF_018991925.1 Homarus americanus | reverse complement strand
ACCCTAACTGGAGACATGACAAGGGTTTTAATAATCTTGTTACCTTTTACAGAAAGATGGAGGCAGTCTGGTTTATTTCACTTGATGGTTTAATATCTAGGATAACCTAACCTAACCTAACAAAATATATCATAAGCTTCTTTTGTTCTCCAGTTACTGAACACAGAAAATAACGACCAATTCTCTTGAGACTGTGAGATCAAGAGATTCTCCCAGCCTAGATAACATTTATGTCTCGCAGGCTAAAGAGACTACCTAGGGGAGGAGGGAGGAAGGGGTCGTGATTGTGGGGAAGAGAAGGGGAGTAGAGGGGTTGTGCTTCTGGGGAAGAGGAGGAGGATGATTATAGGGAGAGGAGGGATTATAGGGATTTGCATGGATGATAGAAAGTATAATTAGATAAGATGATTGTATGACTGGATGATGGTCTTTGTGTGTTAAGAGAGAGAGAGAGAGAGAGAGAGAGAGAGAGAGAGAGAGAGAGAGAGAGAGAGAGATCAAACTAAAGGTGTAGGAGAGAAATATTTTTTCATCAGGTAATAATTTGGGAGAATTTTACAGCCCATTCGAATATCACAGTAGACAATGGACTGATGGCCAGAGAGTGTTAAAGATGGGATCGAACCCTGGTCTCTGGGGTGTGAGAGTCGGGCAGGGATGGATGGTATGATGCCATTCCTCATCACTACCATCATGGAGAGACCAGGGTTCGATTCGTGCCTAGACTTTATATGTATACTTTCATTTACCCTCCCAAAAATAAATAAATAGATAAATATATAAAATAATGATAATAATTCAGGAATATATTTAATTACAGACGGGAGACATACACACACACATACACACACACACACACACACACACACACACACACACACACACACACACACACACACACACACACACACACACACACACGGGTCACCACATAAACTCTCGATTTTTTCCTATTGTTTTAACTTGGAAATAATAATAAATAACATATATGAAACTACTGTACAAAGTGAATTTCATTATTACCTTTTCCACATGACCACATTATGTGCACATTACTCAACCTTTAGTAATGTTGTGTGAGATTGTATTTATTGATACATTAAAAAATGTTACGTTATCAAACTGGTGTATTTTTCTTCAATACAAAAGCCAGTTAATCTTTTTGTCTGTTGTGAATGATAATAAAGGATATTTAGACTTTACAATATCAATGAGTATTTTATGTGATAAGTGGTGCAGTGTCCTCACCTCACGAGAGAATGGACCAGGGTTCGATTCCCAGGCAGGGTGAAATTATTTATAAAAAAAAAATTACTTTCGTCATTAACTTGTGTCTCCCCAATAGCAATAATAAACCTGAATGTTACTCGAATGGCGAATCGTTTCCTCGGGTAATGGTTAGGCTAGGTTAGGTTCCCGGGGTAATGGTTAGGTTAGGCTAGGTTAGGTTCCCGGGGTAATGGTTAGGCTAGGTTAGGTTCCCGGGGTAATGATTAGGTTAGGCTAGGTTAGGTTCCCGGGTAGGCTAGGTTAGGTTCGGGGTAATGATTAGGTTAGGCTAGGTTAGGTTCCCCGGGTAATGGTTAGGCTAGGTTAGGTTCGGGGTAATGGTTAGGTTAGGCTAGGTTAGGTTCCCCGGTAATGGTTAGGCTAGGTTAGGTTCGGGGTAATGGTTAGGTTAGGCTAGGTTAGGTTCCCCGGGTAATGATTAGGTTTGGCTTGGTTAGGTTCCGGGTAATGGTTAGGTTAGGCTAGGTTAGGTTCCCCGGGTAATGGTTGGAGGCTAGGATATAGGTTCCGGGGTAATGGTTAGGTTAGGCTAGGTTAGGTTCCCGGGTAATGGTTAGGCTAGGATAGGTTCGGGGTAATGGTTATTAGGATTGGGTTAGGTTCGGGGTATGGTTAGGTTAGGCTAGGTTAGGTTCCCCGGGTAATGGTTAGCTAGAGTTAGGTTCAGGGTAATGGTTAGGATAGGTTAGGTTCCCGGGTAATGGTTAGGCTAGGTATAGGTTCCGGGTAATGGTTAGGTTAGGCTGAGTTAGGTTCCCCGGGTAATGGTTAGGCTAGGTTAGGTTCCCCGGGTAATGGTTAGGCTAGGTTAGGTTCGGGGTAATGGTTGGTTAGGCTAGGTTAGGTTCCCAGGGTAATGGTTAGGTTAGGATAGGTTAGGTTCCGGGTAATGGTTAGGTTAGGCTAGGTTAGGTTCCCGGGTAATGGTTGGCTAGGTTAGGTTCCCGGGTAATGGTTAGAGCTAGGTTAGGTTCCGGGGTAATGGTTAGGTTAGGCTAGGTTAGGTTCGCGGCAATGGTTAGGTTAGGCTAGGTTAGGTTCCCGGGGTAATGGTTAGGTTAGGCTAGGTTAGGTTCCCGGTAATGGTTAGGCTAGGTTAGGTTCCCCGGGTAATGGTTAGGATAGGTTAGGTTCCGGGTAATGGTTAGGTTAGGCTAGGTTAGGTTCCCCGGGTAATGGTTAGGCTAGGTAGGTTAGGTTCCCGGGGTAATGGTTAGGTGTGGTAGGTTAGGTTCCCGGGTAATGGTTAGGTAGGCTAGGTTAGGTTCCCGGGGTAATGGTTAGGTTAGGCTAGGTTAGGTTCCCGGGGAATGGTTAGGTTAGGCTAGGTTAGGTTCCGGGGTAATGGTTGGTTAGGCTAGGTTAGGTTCTGGGTAATGGTTAGGTTAGGCTAGGTTAGGTTCCCGGGTAATGGTTAGGCTAGGTTAGGTTCCGGGGTAATGGTTAGGTTAGGCTAGGTTAGGTTCGGGGTAATGTTGGTTAGAGCTAGGTTAGGTTCCCGGGTATGGTTAGGTTAGGCTAGGTTAGGTTCCCGGGGTAATGGTTAGGTTAGGCTAGGTTAGGTTCCCGGGGTAATGGTTAGGTTAGGCTAGGTTAGGTTCCCGGGTAATGGTTAGGTTAGGCTAGGTTAGGTTCGGGGTAATGGTTAGGTTAGGCTAGGTTAGGTTCCCGGGTAATGGTTAGGTTAGGCTAGGTTAGGTTCCGGGGTAATGGTTAGGTTAGGCTAGGTTAGGTTCCGGGGTAATGGTTAGGTTAGGCTAGGTTAGGTTCCCGGGTAATGGTTAGGTTAGGCTAGGTTAGGTTCCCCGGGGTAATGGTTAGGTTAGGCTAGGTTAGGTTCCCGGGTAATGGTTAGGTTAGGCTTGGTTAGGTTCCGGGGTAATGGTTAGGTTAGGCTAGGTTAGGGTTCCCCGGGTAATGGTTAGGTTAGGCTAGGTTAGGTTCCCCGGCAATGGTTAGGTTAGGCTAGGTTAGGTTCCGGGTGTAATTAGGTTAGGATAGGTTAGGTTCCGGGCAATGGTAGGTTAGGCTGGTTAGGTTCCCGGGTAATGGTTAGGTTAGGCTAGGTTAGGTTCGGGTAATGGTTAGGTTAGGCTAGGTTGGTTCCGTGGTAATGGTTAGGTTAGGCTAGGTTAGGTTCCCCGGGTAATGGTTAGGTTAGGCTAGGTTAGGTTCCGGGGTAATGGTTAGGTTAGGCTAGGTTAGGTTCCTGGTAATGGTTAGGTTAGGCTAGGTTAGGTTCCCGGGTAATGGTTAGGTTAGGCTAGGTTAGGTTCGGGTAATGGTTAGGTTAGGCTAGGTTAGGTTCCGTGGAATGGTTAGGTTAGGCTAGGTTAGGTTCCCGGGCAATGGTTAGGTTAGGCTAGGTTGGGTTCCCGGGCAATGGTTAGGTTAGGCTAGGTTAGGTTCGGGGTAATGGTTAGGTTAGGCTAGGTTAGGTTCCCGGGTAATGGTTAGGTTAGGCTAGGTTAGGTTCCGGGGTAATGGTTAGGTTAGGCTAGGTTAGGTTCCCCGGGTAATGGTTAGGGTTAGGATAGGTTAGGTTCCCGTGGTAATGGTTAGGTGTTAGGCTAGGTTAGGTTCCCGGGTAATGGTTAGGTTAGGCTAGGTTAGTTTGGGGCAATGGTTAGGTTAGGCTAGGTTAGGTTCCGGGTAATGGTTAGGTTAGGCTAGGTTAGGTTCCCCGGGTAATGGTTAGCGAAGGTGATTACCAAGTCGTCCAATCTTCCTGGTCCACACACTGACACCTCGTTAACTCAGGACATTGTTGTGTTTCTGACGTCTCTCTCTGTCTTAAACAAAGCCCTGTAGCCTCAGGGTCAGCACATCCTCCAACGCACAGAGAGACAGCCATTGTGTGTGTGTGTTGTGGTCTATCTTCACACCTGCTTCAAAGGGATATACACCTGTTTGATCATGGTCGTATTTTCCGTAACTTTCTTAGTTCACAGAACCCCTCCTTCCCTAAAACCCCACCCCATCCCCACCCTTCCCTCCACCCTTCAACCCCTCCCCAGACAATATAAAGAACACCAATATAAAAAAATTTACCATTTTCTTTAATAAGTTGACTGTAGCTTCCATTAGTAGTCTTGGCATCTAATTTGCATATCAAAAGGACTTGTGAATGAGAAAAACCAGCGGCTGTTGAATAATTTTACTGCTGTCATTAAGAAGTGACTGAGTACTAACTGGATGATTTAAACCTCATTCATTAAACCTTTATCTTTTACTGTGGTTTAAGGTACGTGGTTTATCAGAGTAAGTTTTTCAGAGGCAGGTTTTTGTTCGTCGTGATATCTCCTTCCTTGACCTGACTGATGGGGTGTTTTTGTGAGTGATTTGTTTTTTTTTTGTCATGTCCGGATTTGTTCAGCCAATCGCCAGTTATTGATTACCTTTGTGTGATTGTAGGTTGTTATTTTTTGCAGGAGTTATTGTTTAAGTTGTTGTAGTTAGATAAACACGGTATCTAAAAATCAATAAATAATTTTCAAATAAGTAAAGAAAAACAGATATAAACAAAACAAATAAAACAACTAATTATTTTAACATCGAGGAACAAAAACAAAACAAATACGACTCAAAATCCTATAAAGAAAAAAAAATCCATTGTGACAGCGTCTTGGGTATTTTTTTAGTATATTATTTTTGATATTTTTCTCAAGACTTTCTGCTACGTCGAGTGAACCAAGTTAATACTATCAAAG